>NC_141029.1:50735000-50880000 GCF_052040795.2 Danio rerio | reverse complement strand
AGGCCGAAAGTTCACACATCCTCTTGCGCACGCACAGAACATGCTTTCTTGTTTCAGCTGGCTTTCATGTTTGGTGTTCACACGCAGATTTTTGGTCCAGATGGAAGCAGATATGTGTGGGTTTTGCCAGCGCTAGTTGTTTGGCATCAGCTTGGTGTGTACCAACCTTTAGCATTGCAGCTCATGATTATCCCTTACATGTAAACAGCCCACAATTGTAAGCCTATTTTTTGCACTGCTTCTTCAACAAACTCAACCCCATAAATAATTTTTTAGCTTACACATATCGCTTTATTTCTAGCTTTACTCTTTGCAATTTGTTTGTTGGGTCTCGCCTGTCGTCTCTCACGTGTGTCTTTGTTTATTTAATTACTCGCGCTTGTCGAGTTGTCTCACATGTACCCTATCATCTTGTATGTGCGCTTTTAAAAATTTTTTAAGGGTGAGCCAAATGTATTTGATTATACATCCTTAAACTGTTTCTTTGTTTTGTTTTGTTTTTTTAGGGGGGGGGTTTGCAAAGAACTGCATGGAAACGATCTTTCGTTCGTCGATAATTATTCCTTTAAATATCATTAGCATGAAAAAGTTAGCATCATACTGCCCCCTACTGTTCATTTGTTTGTTTTTGTGGTTTCACAAAAAAATGTCGTCTGAAACACATATTTCCAATGAGCCTGTGTTAGTTTTTGGTCTCTCTGACTCTTAAAATGTGCATCCAAAATATACAATCCCATTATTAACTCACCATTAAGGCATCCTAGATGTTTATGACTTTCCTCTGTCAGTTGAATGCAGTTGGAGTCATTAATAACAATTCTCCTGGCACCTCCAAGCTCTAAATTGGCAATGGCTGTGTGTTTTTCTTTTGTGTCCAAAACAATTCCAGTTTAGTGCCTCCATTCCTGATAAAAGTGCCTCAAACGGCTGCAGAGGGTAAATAAAGATCTCCTGTAGTAAATTGATGCGTTTTCTTTAAAAACAAATCCTTTTTAAAACTATTTCGTTTAACTTTTAGTGAGAGACTGCCACCTTCCTCTTCTTCTACTTTTTTTGAGGTGCATTTTTGGTGCATTAGCACCATCAGCTGGACAGGAGAGTGAATTCTTTTCGTTGAATATGACATGACGTATAGCATAAGAGTCAAGAATTAGAAGTGGAAAACTACAAAAACAAGGATTAACCTTCCTGTCATGATCGTATCAAATCTGACAGATTTACAACTTAAAACACTCATTAATCTTGTGTTTTACATCTCATTGCCTCAAGGCCTTATATGATATCCTCCACACTATGCATTTGAACATATAAAAGTGGTGATCATGTTTTTCATTGAATTTTGAGTGTTTTAATCAACCTTGTTACACCTGTGGTGTTCTTGGTCAAAAGTGACCGCCGTAGGAAATGAATGAGTATTCAGACTATATTTAACCATCAGACAGAAATCATCCCCATACACACTACACCAACTCACTCACTCACTCACTCACTCCAGACTGAACAATGTCTTTTGCAGGTACACATCTCTTTTCCGCGTTTATTAACTACGTTAATTGTGTTTTTTTTACTCGTTAAATATTTCAAATTAATCGTGTGCGTTAATTTTGACAGCCCTAAAAAAACAATAAAACTTCAAGATAAAAAAACATAATTTAGTTTTTTCCTGTTGTTAAAATGGTCATTTGGGCGAGGCAGTGGCGCGGTAGGTAGTGCTGTCGCCTCACAGCAAGAAGGTCGCTGGTTCGAACCTTGGCTCAGTTGGTGTTTCTGTGTGGAGTTTGCATGTTCTCCCTGCCTTCGCGTGGGTTTCCTCCGGGTGCTCCGGTTTCCCCCACTGTCCAAAGACATGTGTTACAGGTCAATTGGATAGGCTAAATTGTCCATAGTGTGGATGTTTCCCAGAGATGGGTTGTGGCTGAAAGGGCATCCGCTGCGTAAAAACTTGCTGGATAAGTTGGCGGTTCATTCCGCTGTGGCGACCCCGGATTAATAAAGGGACTAAGTTGACAAGAAAATGAATGAATGAAAATGGTCATTTTGGTGACCCAGTGCTGGGTTGTGTCTGGAAGAGCATCCGCTGTGTAAAACACATGCTGGATAAGTTGGCGGTGCATTCCGCTGTGGCGACTCCTGATTAAGAATAAAGAGCCACTAATTAATCAGGGACATTGATTACTAAGCCAAAAAGAAAATGAATAAATGAATGAATGAATGAAAATGATCATTTTACCAGTATGGAAGGGTATCTGCTGTGTAAAACAGATGCCAGAGTAGTAATCGGTTCATTCCACTGTGGTGACCCCTAATAAACCAGCAACCAAGTCAAATTATAATTAATGAATTGATAAAATGATCATGGGTCATTATTGAACCGCTAGTCAACAGGAGGGTTTACGATTACTGTATATGTATATTTAACATTGTGAATGTTCTTTTTTCTAGCCGTTAACAGTGGATCTACATTACTACTATATACTGGAGCTCTCTTTCTACCTGTCGCTGCTCTTCTCGCAGTTCACAGACATCAGAAGAAAGGTATGTGAAATGAGTTTAAAACCATCTACTCTTTATTTAGAGCTTGTAAAACCTTTCCCTCCTCACTGCATTAGTTAAGGGCTGCTGGTTATTGTACATCTGAACTCTGAAGGATGCTGTGTGTGCTTACGAAGAGTGTTGATGCTTCAGTGTTTTGAGTTCACTCTGTTTTTTGTTGTTGGTTTCTTTTTTTTCTGGTTTTGGAAGAACTTGTTGTTGAATGTTGAAGTCAACTATTTTTTTAATGTTTAAGACTAATCTTGGTTATAGAGGTTCTGCAGGGGTATAGTAGATAAAAGATAACAAGTAAGACTTTTTAAGACCAAGTTAATTAAATGTCAAAATATTTAAAATCTAAAATCTCTCATTATATTTAAATTCGTAAATGTACATTTTAATGAAAACTGATAATATTTTAGTGTTATCAACACTTTTAAATACTACTTTCTATCAATTTACATTACATTTTAATTCATTATATATATGTACTTACAGTTAGGTCCATAAATATTTGGACTGCAACACGATTCTAACATTTTTGGCTCTATACACAAACACAATGGATTTGAAATGAAATGAATGATGTGCTTTAATTGCAGACTGTCAGCTATAATTTGAGGGTATTTACATCCAAATCAGGTGAACACTGTAGGGATTACAACAGTTTGCAAATGTGCTTCCCACTTGTTAATGGTCCCAAAGTAATGGGACAATTGGCTTCTAAGCTGTTCTATGGCCAAGGGTGTGATATTCCCCCAATATCTCAAATAAAATGAGCAGATTAAAAAGTCCAGAGTTCATTTCAAGTAAATTTCAGAGTTCATTTTGCATTTAGAATCTGTTACTGTCACAGTCAAGCAAGCTGTCATTAGGCTGAAAAAACAAAACAAATGCATCAGAGAGATAGCAAAACATCAGGCGTGGCCAAAACAACTGTTTGTCCTAAAAACAAGAAATGCACCAGTGAGCTCAGCAACACCAAAAGACCCGGAAGACCACAGAAACAACTGTGGTGGACGACTGAAGAATTCTTTCGCTGGTGAAGAAAACACCCTTCACAACAGTGGCCAGATCAAGAACACTCTCCAGGAGGTAGATGTATGTGTGTCAGAGTCTCAAGAGAAGACTACACCAGAGTGAATATAGATGATTCACCACAAGATGTAAACCATTGGTTAGTCTCAATAACAGGAAGGCCAGATTAGAGTTGTAAAAAAAGTCTTCACAGTGCTGGAACAACATCTTATGGACAGATGAGATCAAGATCAACTTGTACCAGAGTGATGGGAAGAGAAGGAGAGGAACTGCTCACGATTCTAAAGCCTGGTTTATACTTCTGCGTCAAGTGACCGGCGTGACCCACGGCGCATGCAACGCGGGTAGCTGTGCATTTATACTTCTGAGCGCTGTTTCTGTTGGTCTGAATTAACACTTCTGAAACGCTAGTGGGCAGTGAGGTGTAAATGTTCCTCTGTGTCGAGTTTCTTCTCTGCTGTTTTGCTTTTCCTGAACACTTCCTGGATGTACAAGTGGCTCAAACTTGCTCATTTTGAGGCAGGAACTGGCAGACGTGCAACAACTTTAACCATGAGGTAAACATAAAACAAAACTTTCCATTAGGAGCTCCTTCACGGGACTCCACACTTGTAAACAATCGCTCCGTTGGGCTCGCGTCCAGCTCGCGCGGCTCTCGGTCCCGCCCAGACTCGTCAGCGCTACCAAACTGACCAATCACAGAGCTTGCGCTACGTGTCGTTGCGACGTGTAGTTACAATTTTTGAGAGGTGCATGTCAGTGACGCCGACAGCCACGGCGAAAGGCTATGCGTTAGCGCCGTAGCATACGCCGGCGTTTGACGCAGACATATAAATCAGCCTTAAGCAGTGAAGCATGGTGACATGGCGTAGGCATGTATGGCTGTCAATGGAACTGGTTCTCTTGTATTTATGGATGATGTGACTGCTGACAAAAGCAGCAGGATGAATTCTGAAGTGTTTCAGGCAGTATTTTCTGCTCATACTAAGCCAAATATTTCATAATTCATTGGACTGCGCTTCACAGAGCAGATGGAGAATGAACCAAAGCATACTGCAAAAGCAACCGAAGAGTTTTTGAGGGGGAAAAAGTGGAATGTTATGCAATGGCCAAGTCAATCACCTGACCTGACTCCGATTGAGCTTGCATTTTATATACTGAAGACTAAACTGAAGGGAAAATGCCCTAAGAACAAGCAGGAACTGAAGACAGTTGCTGTAGAGGCCTGGCAGAGCACCAGCAGGAATGAATCCCAGCATCTGATGATGCAAAGGATTTGCAACCAAGTATTAAAAAGGGAAGGTTTGATTTATGATTATTATTCTTTCCAATTACTTTTGGACCCTTAACAAGTGGGAGGCACATATGCAAACTGTTGTAATCCCTACAGTGTTCCCCTGATTTGATTGTAAATACCCTCAAATTAAAGCTGACAGTCTGATGTCAAAGCACATCATTAATTTCATTTCAAATCCATTGTGATGGTGTATAGAGCCAAAAATGTTAGAATTGTGTCGATGTACAAATATTTATGGACCTAACTGTCTATAAATTATAAAAAAAGGTTTTAATTTAAAATAGTGACAATTCTGAAAATTCAGCTTTGAATCACATAAAGAAATTACCTTATTAAATATATTCAAACAGATAACGATTAATTTAAACAGTCATAATAATGTTTTTGCTATCTATTTATCAAATAAATGCAGCCTTGTTGACCAGAAGACAAAATATTAAAGAAATGTAATCAAATGACATATCTAACATTTTATAAATTGCTCATCGGTGTGGAAAATCTGCACATTTATTACATTTATTAGTACATTTTATTTTTACTTTTTACATTTAATTTTTTTTTTAACAAACTATAAAGATTAAAACTAGCTTAAATAAAACATGAGATTCTTCAGGCCACACCATAAAATCATATTGGTCCAGTGACGTGCGGTGAGGTGCAGTGAGGCTCTTTCAAACTCAAAAGTCAGATTTACAAACATATCAACCTGTATATATGCAAACTACCAATTGTGTTTCATTTATCCTATCAGCATTCTTTCTATACACATGGGAGGTACATATTTGGCCAAGGAAGAATGTAAAAAGCATAGCGATTAAATATACCCCCCTAAAAAAACCCAGTTGTATGCTACAGACAACTATAACAAGCGACACACAGCACCACGGCCGATGCCCTCTCTCTCATTCACACACAGCACCACAGCGGATGCACATGCGCTCTCTTGATTGCTTGCGCTCTCTTTCTTTCACTCACACACACACACACAGGATTTGCACACTTGTCTTACATTTACAGTACTTGTAAATGACGTCTTGACATGATTTGAACTACTTTGAAATGATCCCATTATCATCTGTCCGGTCCTTTGAAGCAAGTCCTTGATTTTGGCATTGGTCGTCCATTATTTATTATTCACTCTTTGATCGAAATTTTGAGAACTCTTTGAGCTGATATCAGCGTTTTTTGCAGTCAATCAGAGCAAAACCTAGAATAACAGACTCCTATTGAACTTTACTGCATAGTAGAAGAGCAACCACTAAACAGGAATAACCGTGAGCTCAGGTGCGCCCTCTTCAGTGCGACTTTATGTCAGATTCTAACAGTAAATAAGTGATAGACATGCATGAATTACATCATATACTATATTGAAAGTGAGAATATATAATAAAAATGTCTACAATGTATTAAAACATTTTAATACAGCATTACACTGAGTGAGCAAAAGCTTCGCGCTCAAGCCAGTGTGCAAGAGATTGCACAATCTGACGTGAGGCAGAGCTCTGGCTGCCTCATCTTGCTTCCTACGCTGTAATTGAATAAGAGATACACAAAAAAACAGCGATTTTAATCATAAAAATGATCAAAATAATTTGAATCGTATCGAAATTGCATTTTATTTTAGTATAGATCTCATGATGGCAGGTGAGGATGATGTGCCTCACCTACCTCTGTTGACTGCACGTCCTTGGTCCAAAATTCCCCTCATAACTCATAGCACCTGGACATCATAACTCTTCTGTTACGGCTCCAGTTTTTCAGTGTGAACAGGCAAATTTCGTTGACACTGTTCTGGATGGGACACACATGGACAGACTCAAACAAATGCCATGCAAATGAATGCAAATGTAAAGAGCTGAACTGCAGACTGTGAGTCTGAAACGCTGGATGTGTTTAAGTTTTGATGTGTGTTTTACAGGTTTTATTTGTCTGCTTCCTTCTCCAGCTCCTCATTAGCCCCTTTCACACAGTGATACCGGTAAATATCTGGAAAATTTCCGGAACGACTTTACCGGTATATTCAAAAAAGCGCTGTTCACACAGACGAGGACGTTACAGAAATTTTCCGGAAAAGAGCATTCACACATCCATTCCAAAATACCGGTAAATTCTGACATCATTCACCACAAATGAGCTTTAAACGGCTGCGCTTGTATTTGTAAACATTTGACTAAATTACAAACTCTGTGGATGATCAATATTGTGAACAACTTTCGCATGTCGAGATGTTCATAATATGTGCGTGTGCAGGCGCTCACAGGCTGTTTCACAGGCACACGCAAAGCTTGAAGGTAAACAAACAACGGCTTATCATAAGCATCTCATCGATGATTATTTACACAGTTGGCATTAAGAAGAACATATAAACGTGATCTGACTAACTTCTAGCAGCTAAATGTGTCTGGAAAAATATTCAAATGCTTTTTTTCTCATAAACCGCGCGGACGTAAATGCGTCTGACTGTTGTGATTGGCTAAGGCAGACGTCTCACGTCAGCACATTCTAGACGTGCACGCGCTTATTACGGCAATCTTCCTTCTGCATTCACACAGCGCAGCATTCCGGCAAATTACCAGTAATGTTACAACTTCTCTTTCCGTAAAATAGCCAGAACGAATTTACCGGTATTTTCAAAAAGGACCTGTTCACACATACAACCTTTCAGGAAAATAGCCACCAATTTTCCGGAAAGGTCTGTATGTGTGAAAGGGGCTATTGTCAGACAATTCTTGTCACTTTTCTGCTGTTTGCTTTGCTGACATGTTTTTTGTTATCATACACTCTAGTACAAAATGCTTTGGGACAAATATGCACAAACAACATTCATTCGTTTACTTTTTGGCTTAGTCCCTTTATCAGGGCCGGAGTGGGACTCCTTTTCAGCCCTGAAGTTTCAAGCCGTAGACCGGCCCACTTCAGTTCACGACTGACTACATTAAAATAACATCATTTTCAATTTAGTACTTCACAGTTAAGATTTATTTGAACAGTTAACACAATGTAATGTTGGTAACACTTTACAATAAGGTTTATTAGTTAATGCATTTACTAACATGAACTAATCATGAACAACACATGTACAGCATTTATTAATCATAATTGAACATTTACTAATGCATTATTAACATCCAAGTCCATGCTTGTTAACATTAGTTAATGCACCATGAGTTAACATGAACTAACAAAGAACTACTGTATTTTCATTAACTAACGTTAACTAACATGAACAAATACAGTAGTAAATGTATTGTTTATTGTTTGTTCATGTTAGTAAATGCATTAATTAACGTTAACTAATGAACCTTATTGTAAAGTGTGACCATAATGGTTAACAGTATCAGAATCTACTTTCCGTAAGTGTTAGTGCTCATATATATCCAAACCTTGAAATGTAAAAATATCAAATAAATACAAATATGAATTAAGCTGCATGTATAAAATAAAGTTTCGAATGAAATGTATTGAATTTTCTCATGACACTATCATGTCTTTTTCAAGGAAACAGCTGCTTTATAACTTAAAATATTTGTCATAAATATGAGAACATTAAACTGTAGCTAAATCTCCAACACTATTCTTTAAAACATCACAATGTCCTTTTCTGCAATATCTGAATATGTGTTGTAGGAGTGTATTTCTTTGAATTTAATAATGTTATGTGATGCATTTCATTTTTGAATATTTTTGTTTTGAATTGTTTGCATTTGAGAACTAAGATTATTCATATGTGTTTTTCAGATGGATAAGTCTGTGCTTTTGGCATTGAGGACATGTAGCATGTTAAAAATTGTGTGCGGGCTCTTTAAGAACTGCGTCTGTCAAATCTGACGGCAGTGCGATCTTTAGAAAACATAGGAGTCACACAATTTTCTTTGACGCATCCATAATGATCAAAATTTGAGGTTATATTGTGTTTATTTTAATTTATGGATCTCTGAGTGAAGATTAAAAGTCAACATCTGACAAGAAACGGACTTCATAGATTTCTTTATTGGACATCATTAACCTGCAGGCTGCATTCTGCTCATGGGGCTGCGAGAAAATAAATAATAAGAGTGGAGCTGCGGTAAAATAATGAATAAAAAGAGTGAGGCTATGGTCAAATAAATAAATGAATGAAAAAAGTGTGACTGTTTAAAGTGCAGGCAGTGGGACACCGGCCCTCATGGCCAAAAAAAAGGACCGGTCCACTGGGAATACTCCCAGTCCTCCCGATTAGCCAATCCACGCCTGTCCTTTATTAATCTGTAGTCACCACAGTGGAATGAACCGCCAACTTATCTAGCATATGTTTTACGCAGCGGATGCCCTTCCAGCTGCAACCCATCACTGGGAAACATCCATACACTATTGTATTTACACACACACACTCTGCCTTTTTAGCTTATTCCATTCATCTATAGCACATGTGTTTGGACTGTGAGAAAACTGGAGCACCCAGAGAAAACCCACATCAACACGGGGAGAACATGCAAACTCCACATAGAGGCCACCATGCCACTCTTCATTATTAAATAAACAAGGATTTTTTTTTTTATTACAGTAAATCTGAACTCATCTCAGATTTCCTGAAATGTCAGATGTCAATTGTAATTTTAAAAAGCTAATATTGATTTTGAACTAACTAATATATATTTTAAACAAATTAAAGTGTGTGTGTGTGTGTGTGTGTGTTTTTCTGCAGGATTTTGTGCTGATGTTCGTGCATCACGTGTCCACCATCTCTCTGCTCAGTTTCTCCTATGTGAATAATATGGCTCGAGTGGGAACGCTGGTCTTATGTCTGCACGACGCTGCCGACGTCCTGCTCGAGGTCAGTCACTCTAACATCCATTAAAATCAAAACACACTGCAATAACAATATATGCATGATGCCGCGGTTACGCTAGAGTTTGTGCATGCGAAATTCTGTTGTACGGCGCTGTGAAAAGGTGCGGGATTAAACAAGATGATTAGACCAGAGGTTTTCAAACTGTGCGGCCTGCCCCACTAGAGGGGCGAGAATTTGGGTTGGGTGGTGTTTGACAGTGTCTGAAGAGCGAGGAGGGATCCGGTGAGACGTGCGAATTTTTAATTAGATTTATATATATATATATATATATATATATATATATATATATATATATATATATATATATAAATAAATAAATATATATATATATATATATTTATATATTTATATATTTATTTATATATATATATATATATATATATATATATATATATATATATATATATATATATATATTTATATATATATATATATATATATATGTATATATATATATATATATATATATATATATATATATATATATATTTATTTATATATATATATATATATATATTTATTTATATATATATATATATATATTTATTTATATATATATATATATATATATATATTTATATATATATATATATATATATATATATATATATAAATCTAATTAAAAATAAATATATTCTAGATTTAAGATGTGTTTATGTAAGATGTCTGCATGTAATTGACATAAACCATGATTTGTGTATGTGTGTTTGCAGGCTGCTAAGATGGCGAACTATGTGAAGTGCCAGCGTCTCTGCCCGCTGCTCTTCGTCATGTTCGCACTGGTCTTCATGGGCTCCAGACTGGCACTTTACCCTGTGTGGTGAGACTGGTTTATCACCTTCACTCTGTGCTGTTGCCGATAGCGATGGTTTCTATGACTACAGCAGTCGAGATTTGAGGACCAGATCAAAATCATCACGCTTTTACAGACATTTAAATCACACAAAAGATGATGTACCACGCTTTATTAACATAATATGCAACTATTATTATTATTATGCATTATTCTTTCTTATTATTCATAGCGCTTGACTTTTTCCACATTTTTTATGTTACAGCCTTACATTTGGGTGATCTAAGTTGTCCGTAGTGTATGTGTGTGAATGAGTTTGTAAGGCGTTTCCTATTGATGAGCTGGAAGGGCATCCGCTGCATAAAACATATGCTGGATAAGTTGGCGGTTCATTCCGCTGTGGTAACCCCATCTTAATAAAAGGGACTAAAGCTAACTGATAAAAGCTATTTGATACGAGTTATCATAACTAATAAGCTTAACTTTTCTAAATTTGATTGTGATGCAATAGTATACACCTTTTGTAAAGCTGCCTCGAAACAAAAAAATATATATTGTGAAAACAGCACTATACAAATAAACTTAAAATGAATCCTTAGTAGATAGTGAGTTTTCAATTTTGGGTGAACTATCCCATTTATGACTCTATGAAACCCATAGTGCTGTGTAATGTATGTTCCTTGTAATGTCCTCATGAAATGTGTGTGTTTGCAGGATCTTGAACACCACAGTGTTTGAGAGCTGGGAGATCGTAGGCCCGTACCCGTCCTGGTGGCTCTTTAACGGACTGCTCGTTCTTCTTCAGGCGCTGCACACCTTCTGGTCATATCTAATAGTGCGCATCGCCTGCCGGGCCATTTCCAGAGGAAAGGTGAGAAGGACAAACACACACCTGTGACAAGCACTGAATGATTTCAGAAAAGTACATTTGAAGTCAGAGTTATCACCCCCCCCCCCCCCCCTGTATATTTTTACTCCAATTTCTGTTTAAAGGAGAAACAGAAATTGGGGAAAAAATAAACAGGGGGGCTAATAATTCAGGGGGGCTAATATATATAATGTATATAAATTGCCAGATTTTTTGTGATTATATGTGATTTCTTTTAAAGCTCTTTATATTCATTTATTTAACAAAAACAAAACACTGTATAGTATGAATAAAAACACAATATTACTGTGTTATTATTGCAATTAATAAGCATCTTTCTAAAATGAATATTTCACACTTTGCCACACAAAATGCAAACGATCACAATTATTTAAAATTTCAGTGTTTTGCGTACAAATGCAATTTTGTTTATGAACAAATACATTTCACATTGTTGCAAGAGCACACAATTGTTTCATGAATCAATGTTTTTGGGGTGGATGCAATATTGTTTTGAGGGAGAATGCAAAAGGGCTGAAATATAATCTTTCCTCCAGAATCATTGTGTTGATTTAAAACTTATTATTATTGGTTTGATGAACCACTTTAACCTGATGCTTTTTCTCTCTTCTCTGTCTTCATCGCTGCGACTAAAGGCAGGAAAATGGAATCCTTTACATGTGAGTACATTCATCAACCAGAGAGTTTATAAAGTAGTGTTTAAAAAGAAAACAAATGGAAAAAAACACATTTAGGATTTAGTTGTTTTTAAATATTTTATTGAGTGAGGATGCAAAAAATTTATCAAAATTGACACCTAATGCTGCAAAAGATTTCAAAATAAATACTGTTCTTATAGTTTTTTCATTCAAAGTCTCTGTTTCCTCAAATTTCACTAAAATCTTAGGTTATTTTCATAGCACAATGCAAGAATTGAAGCAAATTATGCTAGAAGTTGTGAGAAAAGCTGTCTCATTATAAAGTCAAATCAAATATGTTTAAGGCTGCAGTATTATATATAAAAGAACCTGAAAAATCCAGAGGAATTCTTCTGAATGCTAAAAGTGCTCTCGCCACAGACACAGATCAACTGAATGAATTCAGAAAATTATCAAAACTCTGGACATTTTTGAGTGAGATGCTAATGGTCTTATCTGATTCAGTTATCTATGCTAAGCTAAGCTTACAGTGCTCTTGCCAGATACGAGATCGGCTGAATAGATTCAGAAAATTATCAAAACTATGGACATTTTTGGGTGAGATGCTAATGGTCTAATCCGATTCAATTATCTGTGCTAAGCTAAGCTAAAAGTGCTCTAGCCACAGACGCAGATCAACTTAATGAATTCAGAAAATTATCTAAACTCTAGAAATTTTTGAGTGAAATGCTAATGGACTTATCTGATTCAATTATCTATGCTAAGCTAAAAGTGCTCCCGCCAGATACGAGATCGGCTGAATAGATTTAGAAAATTATCAAAACTCTTTACATTTTTGAGTGAGATGCTAATGGTCTAATCTGATTCAATTATCTATGCTAAGCTAAGCTAAAAGTGCTAACACCAGACAAAGACTGGCTGAATAGATTCAGAAAATTATCAAAAACTCTGGACATCTTTGAGTGAGATGCTAATGGTCTAATCCGATTCAATTATCTATGCTAAGCTAAGCTAAAAGTGCTCCCGCCAGACAAAGATTGGCTGAATAGATTCAGAAAATTATCAAAACTCTGGACATTTTTGAGTGAGATGCTAATGGTCTAATGCGATTGAATTATCTATGCTAAGCTAAGCTAAAAGTGCTAACGCCAGACAAAGACTGGCTGAATAGATTCAGAAAATTATCAAACCTCTAGACTTTGAGTGAGATGCCAATGATCTAGTCCGATGCAATAGTCTATGCTAAGCTAAGCTAAAAGTATTAAATATTGAAACAGTTTTAAGTAGTTTTATCACTTCGGAATCTATTTAGTGGATTTCTGGGTCAGACATGACCCCTTTTAGCTTAGCATAGGTCATTGAATTAAGCCATTCGCATCTTACTTATAGATCTTTGCCAGGGGTGTCCAAACTCAGTCCTGGAGGGCCGGTGTCCTGCAGATTTTAGCTCCAACTTGCCTCAACACACCTGCAAGGATGTTTCTAGAAAGCCTAGTAAAAGGTTGATTAGCTAGCCCAGGTGTGTCTGATTGGGGTTGGAACTAAACTTTACAGGACACCGGCCCTCAATGACCGAGTTTGGACATGTAACTCTATGTGAGCAGTAAAATGAGCTTATTGTCAATAATATGAAATGTTCTCTTAAAAATGGTCCTAAACATAGCATTTATTGTCATGTAAACCATGTTTTTAATCTTCCCAGGTGTCAAAGGACGACCGCAGTGACATTGAGTCGAGCTCTGACGAAGACGAGCTTCATCCTCCGTTGCAGAAACATCACACTAACGGGACCAACGGGGCCCACGGCACCAACGGCTACCTGTCCTCGTCCCTGTGTCCAGACGAACACTAACTAGCCGGACATTTCCCGGCTCCCAGCTGCATCACCTCCGTTGTGTCAAATCATGTATGAACATTACCAGGCCCGTACTGGAACTTCTCAATAATGTGAATGCGGTTTGTTTTCGGTCGGTCGCTTTTTTTTCCCGCCGTTTTCCCCCTGATGTTTTGTGTTCCGTTCGTTCGCTTTTGTTTGTGGCCATTTGTAATGGAAGCACCTTTTAGATTGAGCGCGGCTCACTCTTTTGGTTTCGAGCAGATGAATGAAAGCGTTATTTCTTTCATAATCATGTGAGCATGCTCCTGCTGCTGCGGTCATGTGTTCTGGCATCATGGGAATAGTAGTTTTCTTGGATTAGTGTCTTTTTGTATATTTATTTATTTGTTGTATCTTTAAAAACTGTGCTGCTTTCTTTTTAGTTTTGAAACATACATTACATGATAAGACAGCGGTGCTGGAGCCGGTGCTCAATCTGTGCGTTTACACTAAAGAAGTAGCCTTTTTTTGAAGTCACTGGTCTAAATCATGCAAGAAAAAGAAATTGCAATTCCAAATGCAAACTTTTGGACAAAATCACTGGGTGTGTTCACATTTGAAAAGCTTGGTTAAAAAAAAATGCATTTGTTGTGTTCATGTGGTTCATTTGATAAAATTAACCGGTAGAGATGCACGGCTCAGCTAAAATAACACCCGAATCCGCGGCTTCATACTAATCATCCACCTGCCCGCACTAATAGTTTTATCTGATATATGTTTTCCGCACCCGACCAGCGCCCGATCGTCACTTTATTAATTTAATTCTTTGTTTTAGGCATGATGATAGGTCACTGTAGATATTAACAGCAGATTCAGTGAGCTATAATCTGCGGGTCTCTGATAGTAAATTAATAGGTTAATCGTAAACGTTTTTAAATGAACATTTATTTATAAAAACAAAAAGTTTAACTTTAGTCAAGATTTTCTTCATTTTCAAATATAGAAAGTAAAAATAAGACATTTTAGCTTTTACAGATACAGGAACAAGATAACAGAAATGGTGCTGCGGTAGCCTAAACGGCAGCTATGTTGTGTTTACTTAGCTATTCTCTTCTGTGCAAAAACAGAACAGCATCGACTGTGCTTGGATTCAGGCGATTCCGCCTTGCCTCCAAAACGCGGCCAGCTGCACTGAATGAGCGTTAGCTCGCACCTCTTGTAGTAGGAATAAACATGATTGAAAATTCTTCTCGCAAGGCGCTGCGGACGTGGAAATAAACAATCTTGTTTCTCCCAGAACGATAGCAGATTTTCCCCTGACGACGACTCTACCTGAAACTTTAAACAGTAGGCTACTCTTGCACTTCATCCATTATTTTTTTGCGTCTCATCTTCCCATTCTGCAAAGCCCACTCTCTGCTTTTTCGCTGGTCCACGGCCATGTCCCGCTACATCCACCCGCAACATACCCGCAATTAATCACAATGTATTTTTTTATTATCCGACCTGCTCATTATCTGCATCGCTCGCGGATATAACCGCCATCAGGCATTACTATTAACCAGTCACTCCAGGATTTTGTGACTTCAATAGTTCTTGAGATCAAACAAGAAGAACTTTACAAGAATTTTTCCTGAAAAATATCCTGAGTTTTGAGAAAAGCTGTCACAAAATCAGTAATTTAAGGCTGCAATATTACATTTAAAAGTCCCTGAAAAACACTTAACACATTCTTCTGAATTCTGGTGCGCAAACAAACAAATGGTTTGTCTAAAATATGAACAAAACATAGAGCTAAAGATCTAAACAAACCAAAATCATCACGATGTCACAGAATGTGTCAATTCTGGCCAGTTGCCTGATGTGTTTTTAAATGTTAATACTTGTTTGAGTATACACTGCAGTAAGGGCTCATTCACACAATGGGCTCTATTTTAACGATCTAGGCGCAAAAGTCTAAAGCGCATGGGGCAAAAGCATTAAGGGCATGTCTGAATCCACTTTTGCTATTTTAAGGATGGTAAAATATGCGCGGTGCATGGTCTAACAGGGTTGTGCTTATTAGTGAGTTATAGGTGTTTTGAGAATAAACCAATGTAAGTCTCTTCTCACATTCCCTTTAAGAGTCTGTTGCTTCACGCCATAGCGCATTTGCTATTTACATGGCAGACTTTGTAAGTGGAAAAACTGAACACTTCACTACAGAGAAAACAATTAAACAGACCATCTGCAGCGCGGAATAAAGAACGAGCCTCCACGATTCGGCCTCTTTACTTTCTCTCTCACTTTCTCCCTATCGGGGGTAAGGAAACAGTGTTCCACTGAAGACATCCATTAGTCTACATATTTCAATTTAAGCTTGTTTTAATAAAAACAAATATAAATATGAATATTAATAGGAGTTAATAAATTTTCTCCCTCAGCCTCGTGGGATAGTAAAGTCTTTATTGGATGCGCACGTCAGAAGTAATAAATCATACGGGTACTCCTCATTTGCGTTTTATTTTTTTACTATAAATTTGGTTATACTATTCGACTCACATACTGTCCTACACTGTAAAAATACTTTATTAGGCACATGTCCAACTGTTCGTTAATGCATGGTCCGAAAAAGAGAAAGTATCCAGTGAGCGGCAGTTCTGTGGGCGCAAATGCCTTGTTGATGCCAGAGGTCAGAAGAGAATGGCCAGACTGGTTCCAGCTGATAGAAAGGCAACTCAAAATAACCACTCGTTACAAGCGAGGTCTGCAGAAGAGCATCTCTAAACACTCAACACGTCCAACATTGAGGCAGATGGGCTACAGCAGTAGAAGACCACACCGGGTGCCACTCCTGTCAGCTAAGAACAGGAAACTGAAGCTGCAATTCGCACTGGCTCACCAAAATTGGACAATAGAAAATTGGAAAAACTATGCGTGGTCTGAGGATTCTCAATTTCCAACATCATAAAAGCAACAACATAAAAGCACGGATCCATCCTGCCTTGTATCTATGATTCAGGCTGGTGGTGGTGCAATGGATATTTTCTTGCCACACTTTGGGCCTATTAAGGCAGTTCTGAAGGCAAAAGGGGGTCCAACCTGGTACTATTAAGCTGTACCTAATAATGTGGCCAGTGAGTGCATTGATAATTAACAGTTTCTTTGTTTTGTGTTTCACAAGTTTTCGGTTTATTTACGGTTGTGAATTGCATTATGAGAAAGTAATCTTTACTCTGTCGTCTTTGTAGAGTTGAATTTTCAACCAAGTTTAACAATCTAACAAATATTGACGTTTTAGTAGTTTGAAATAATATAATGTTAACGAAATAATATATAGAGAGAAATAAGTAAAAATAATATATTTTTTGAAGATATTTGTACCATAATACACAACACCAACCCAGACAATACATCACTTTAAACTATTAAAAATGTTTGTAAGTCACTTTTTTACCTTTTTAAGGTAAAAAAAAAAGTTGTAAGAAAGATTAAAGTCCCATAATGCAATTCAAAAGCAGAAATAAACAGGGGGGGGGGGGAGCTGCTAATTTACAGCTATTTTTCACAGTGTATATAGTAGAGAACGATGAGATTTCAGACCCACCGAATGTATTAGTAACATTTTTAGAATTTTTATTTTTATTTTTTTTCATCGTCTGAGTATTGACATCTGTTTTCATCAAAACAACACATTGATGTGTCTGGAGTGCTCAAATGTGGCTTGTGCATATTCATATCTATGGTCTAAACTGGTATTGCTGTATGATGCTGTGATTCTGTTTCACTGTATGTCCAGTTGCCCAGTGACTTCAAATGGTTTAAGCACAATGATGCACTATGGTTATTTGAGGTTATAATTCAGCTCTCAAGCAGAAATCCGTACAGAGATTGAGAAATCCAGCAGTTGAGCACCGGTTCCGTCACGAGCACCAACGTCTCCATGAAATACGAATAACAAACAGTGTTTTAAAAATGGAAGAATCACCCAAGTCAATGTCCAAATGAACCAATATAAAGAAATGCATCACAGACCACTCATATTCCTTCTTAAAACCTATTTTCTGAACTGTTTTAAAGTTTGGGCTTGGTAAGATTTTTGTTTTGAAAGATGTTCATCAAGGCTGCGTTTATTTGGTAAAAATACTGTATTTACAGTGGGTGACATGGTTGCTCAGTGGTTATCACTGTCACCTCACAGCATAAAGGTCGCCGATTCGAGCCCCTGCTATATCAGTTGCCATTTTTGTGGAGTCTGCATGTTCTCCCCGTGTTGGCATGGGATTCCTCCGGGTGCTCCGGTTTCCTCCAAAGTCCAAACACATGCGCAATAGGTGAATTGAATAAACTTAATTGGCCATTGTGTATATGTGTGAATGAGCGTGTATGGGTGTTTCCCAGTGATGGGTTGCAGCTGGAAGGGTATCCACTGTGTAAAACATATGCTGGATAAGTTGGTGGTTCATTCCTCTGTGGTGATCCCAGATTAATAAAGGGACTACGCTGAAAAGAAAATGAATGAATGTTAATTATTTTCGGGATTATATGATGAATTAAAATGTTCAGTGAAATGGCATTTCATTTTCAACATTTTAATGCATCCTTGGAAAAAAAAAGTAGTGGACAGTGGGGACCATTGCAATATGGAGCAGTTGCACAAAGACTTATTCATCCAATCAGGATAAGGCTAGTGATAATATTCATACTACATATTCTCAGTTAGACCATCCTTCAATCTGAGAGAAATGTGACCATTCTTTCAGTATCAAACTCCTTTTGAGGATTTCTCATACGGTCTAATCTGTTTTTGTGAAACATTATTAATTAGTATGAATTTAAATCATTGCTTTCTTAGCTTTAGATAGGTATAGATATAAGATGTTAAAGCTATTGTATCTCTCTAGCATAGATGGTTTAATAATGGTTGACAGACCAGGCTGGGAGCAGTACGACCGATGGGTTACATGTGTGGGCTTGTCCAGGATGGGAGTGACGTTTAGGGGTGAGTGTAAAAGAGGACAGCTAGCAAAATGCTATGCAGGTAAACCTCACTCCTCTGACCTCCAAAGGTGCTCTAACGACAGATAATTGAGACTATAGTCTTTAGCCTCCTTGTTAGAGTACCCAACTCCCATGCAAAGAATCGCCGGTTCGATCACAGCTCAGACCGGACTGGGTGCAGTAGAAGGGTGGGTTACATGTGGGGGCTCGTCCGGGATGAGAGTGAGGTTTAGGGGGTGAGTGTCATGGAGGCCAGCTATTTAAGTGTTATGCAGGTAAACCTCACTCCTCTGACCTCAAAGGGTGCTCGGCGACAAGACGCTAGCGGCCAATGGTCTTTAGCCTCCTTGTTAGAGCAAATGACTTCCATGCAAAGAATCGCCGGTTTGATCCCAGCTCAGACCAGGTTGGGAGCAGTAAGACCGGTGGGTTACATGTGTGGGCTTGTCCAGGATGGGAGTGACGTTTAGGGGTGAGTGTAATAGAGGACAGCTAGCAAAATGCTATGCAGCTAAACCTCACTCCTCTGACCTCTAAAGGTGCTCTAACGACAGATAATTGAGACTATAGTCTTTAGCCTCCTTGTTAGATTACCCACCTCCCATGCAAAGAATCGCCGGTTCGATCACAGCTCAGACCGGACTGGGTGCAGTAGACCGGTGGGTTACATGTGAGGGCTCGTCCGGGATGAGAGTGAGGTTTAGGGGGTGAGTGTCATGGAGGCCAGCTAGTGAAGTGCTATGCAGGTAAACCTCACTCCTCTGACCTCTAAATGTGCTCTAGCAACATACACTAGACGCCATGGTCTTTAGCCTTCTCGTTAGAGCAACTGACTCCCATGCGGAAGGTTGCTGGCTCAATCTCAGCTCAGAGCAGGCTGGGTGCAGTAGGTTACATGGTTACATAACCAATTTACAATTAGTCTGTTTACCAAAAAATAAAAATAAAATCCCACCTGATGTTTTAATTTTTTATTATTACATTTGAATAAATGTTGGAACGGTCCTCCTGCTCGGGGTCAGTTGCATCGTTTGACTTTGTCTGTTCAAGTTTAAATTCTGCAAATATTATCATACAGCATGTACACATGTTATAGCAATGTGGATGGGTGTCCAATAGATGTGAGTTTAACATATTCAAATTTGGAGTTTCCACAACAAAACAAACAAACAAACAAACAAACAAAAAACCTGTCTTTGAGAAACTGAAGGAAAGGCAACAAGTGTTGCAACTGTCCCCTCTCTCCACTATTCATCTCATTTTACTGAGCCCAGACTTTTGATAACAGATTATCAGATTTGATTATCAGATGAATTGCTTGAAATTGAAACGGAGACTTATTTTAATTTAATATTTTGAACAAACAAAAAAGGATTCAGCTTGTTTTAAGCAAAGTGTCTGCATCTTCATTTCCAGGAAAGTATTTATTCGATGTGATATTCATTCAGCAGGTATATTATTTTCGATAATCACTCCTGATTGAATCCCAGTCTGATTCCAATCATAATCAAGGTTTGATTTCATTACTGTACTTCAGTAAATGCTTCAGAAACATTATGAGATTATGAAATATATTATCACACTGTTTGAGAGCAGCACTCGGTGAACATGCACTTTGAATATTAAACACCACCTTACACTGCTTTTATTTTTGTTACTACCCATTTTTTAAACGCAATGATCATTCAGCTGAGTTCATTTTAATGCTTTGGGTTGTTGTTTCTTTCAGTGTGGAGGAGGTCAATGCTGCTGTCTGTTTAATCTGGACAAGCGCTACAGCTAATTTTAGCCGTCGTCTTATTTGCACTGCAGACAGGTTGCTGTGTTATGTGGTTTACATTTGATGTCAAAAGGTGAAGAATTAAGAAAAAAAGACAACTGTATTCTCTGCCTTTGCTGGAAAACTGATTATCAGCGGTACTAATGAATTATGTTGCCATGTATTTTAAATAAACACGACAGACCTACGCTTTCTGCCTGATTTTGTTTCATCTATGGGTAAAAAAAACATGTCAAGTAGGATATTCATAAAAATCACAAAAGGCTGTTTTTAGGGTATTTAAACAGCTCAAAATACTCATTAAATGCATATATACTTTGCCACTATCATTCAAACTACAGCTTTTACCCACATTTACGTCTATATCTAACTATTCTTTCATTAACTATATTGGTTAAGATGAACAAAAATGAAACATTACATCCATTTTTACATTTTTATATTCACAAGTGTTAAGTAAACAGTAAACATTTACATTTAACACAGTTTTGGTTTATAAAACGACTTCGGTCAGTGTAATATCGCATCTAACTCGCGTCTAGTACACGTAAGGGACTTTTGTTTTGAACTATTTTGGGTTATGGATGAATGAGGGGAAAATAAAACTCGAACCAATAAGAAACCAGTTGCTTAAAGACATCCAAAGAGCTTCAGAAAAAGCAATATTGACCTTATTCTAAAATGCGGAAGTGCGCCTGTTTTCGCGATTGTCTTAGAACTTCCGATTCAGTCGCCCATGGGAGAAATGACTAGGAATAATAAACGGCAGAAAATGGCCAAACTACTTGCTCAACAAACAAATGTTTGCATGACTACACAGACCAAGTAGCATATTATAATAAGAAAATATTAAATTGCAACATCAAGCAGCGTATCGAGCAGTTGTTAACGTCAAAAAATGAATGGAAGTGAATGTGAACGGAAGTCGCGAGAAAAAAAGATTCAAATGGCAGCGCCCGCTCGACAGCTGAGAATAAGGTGAATGGGCTAACTAAAAACCAGAGGAAGAGATATTTTACCATTCTACAGAAAGAGAAAAAAATAGAAAGATACAAACTTTCTTTTTTTAGGATAGATATTAGGATTTGAGTTATTTAATTTTATTTCATAATTGCATCAAAAGAACAAGTGAAGAGCAGCAGCAGCAGCTTTATATCTGCTTTGGTCATCAGCAGCTGTGATCAATGAGAGACTATGAGTGGGCGGAGACTAAAACGATTAGACAATCAAAGGATTGACGCCGGTTTCTTTCACTTAAAGGGCCATGAAACCCCCTCATTTCAGCAGGGTGTTTTCACACCTCTACTTTGGAAAAAGTCAGAAAAGTGGGCGTGTCCAGCTCTGTTTAGGGGGGAGTGTAGGAGGAACAAAAGAGGCTTGGTGTGGGAGTGTCTATTTGGGTGCGCTGAATTTCAGAGTCAAAACACACAACCACTGCGGACAATGTGACTGTTTACATGGACATCTGTAGTCGAATTATTTGCCAGATTATTAAATGGTGGACTTTAACTGCAGTTTGGCTCTTTCATTCAGGGAATTCATTCATGCCCCTCCCGACAAACGTGATATTTTATTCGAGGCGCTGCTCTAAGCGTGTATTTTTTATGCAATGTTTGATACCGCACGGCGAATGAGAGAAAAAAAAAACTCAGCATTTCCCGGAAACTTAGATGCACACGGCAGGTAGCGTCAGAAAGCCGCGTGTGTTATTCCGGTCACAAAATCCAACACGAGGTTATAGTTTGGTTGTAACTGTTAGTG
The DNA here is from genome assembly GCF_052040795.2 of Danio rerio. Lineage (NCBI taxonomy): Eukaryota > Metazoa > Chordata > Actinopteri > Cypriniformes > Danionidae > Danio > Danio rerio. The sequence continues at coordinate 50,857,645 of NC_141029.1, read as the reverse complement.
CTAACTTGTTTACACTCGTTGCAATAGTTTGTTTGATACGAATAAAATACGAACTGAATAAACAAAGAGCACTGGTCGCTCACTTACCAAATCTGTAGAGACAGGACAATCACCAGCAACTAGAGCCGCGTCTTTATTAAGAGGAGACTAAAGCGAATCTGGATTTAAGCGTTTGCAGATGAGAACAGCTCCAGGTAAACAATAATCCTCCTTAGACACGTAAGTTATTGTTGTCGAGCGTCGCGTACACTGTTAATCCACACGTGACTCTGAGCTCTCACAGAGAGAAAATGCAAACGAAACTTAACTGCAGCAAACTATAAAAGCAACACTTCACGCTTGTTTTGCCAACACAACGTGGCGTCTCTGCCATCTACACTCTGACAGTAATGAATATTAATGAAGTTGCACAATAGAGCGCGCTGATTGGTTTGAACCAAGCCTTACTCATGCATTAATGCATCACACTGTAAGACGTAATAAGACACACTCTGGCACAGACGCCCAGTCTGCACGCTGGAATACAACGCTATTATGTCATGGCCGTGACGCACACTGCAAAAAATGCTTTTCTTACCTAGATTTTTTGTCTTGTTTCAAGTCCAAATATCTAAAAATTCTCAAATCAAGAAGAATTTTCTAGACAAGCAAAACACATTGTCTTGTTTTAAGGAATAATATGCCAATATTAAGTGAGTTTATCTTTAAAACAAGCAAAATAATCTGCCAATGGGGTAAGCAAAATAATCTTGTTTTTCCTTTTGACATAAGATTAATTTGCTTACCCCATTGGCAGATTATTTTGCTTGTTTTAAGGAAAAACTCACTTAATATTGGCATATTATTTCTCAAAACAAGACAATATGTTTTGCTTGTCTAGAAAATTCTTTGCGATTTGAGAATTTTTAGATATTTGAACTCGAAACAAGACAAAAAATCTAAGTAAGAAAAGCATTTTTTGCAGTGCAGCTTCAAAAATTCGTTTCAAACCGGAAATACGAATTTGCTTGAAATAATGCAAAAACAACCAATTTACACTTTTTAGTGAAATATAGGTGCAGTAGGTGATCTGCCAAAATGCTAATCTGTTAGCATATTAGCTTTGGACGGAGGGGGGGGACTGTGTTTCAAAGCTATGCCTCCTGATATCATGAACGCGGCCACCGTGACACCACAGCAGACAACCCACTAGTTTATGTCATTCACACTGTATAAATGTAGACATCTGCCTCGCATTAATTGTTAATTTTATTTTATTTACCTTTTTTATTTTAATTTATTTATTCACTTTCTTATCAATATGTTATTTGTATTTATATTTATACATGTTTTTCTATTATTATTTCTGTAAGGGTTGTTTGATATGTTTGTAAAATGGAAAAATGTTAAATAAATCATAAATAAAAAAAAAGAAGTGTATGTAGTGGTTGTCTGGCGGCATGCAATGACACTTAAGCCACACTTAAATGCTATTTCAGAGCGAATATTCAGAGTAGCATGGTAAACAATATAGTGAGAGCATCACAGGTTGTCATTGTTCAGAAATGACCCAATGTGAATATAAAAGTAACTTCAGCTCAGTAAAGCAGGCTAGGTGGAATAGCGCTATTTACTGATGTTTTGAGGTTAAACTAAATAAAAATCTACATTATCTATGCTGTAAACGGACTTTACAGCATAAATAGCCACTAAAATCTCCCGGTGAAAGATTAATGTGACTGAACAACACTTCTGTGCATATAACCCATTTGTAACAACAACATCTGCATCAGCTTTGCGTGGAGCTAAAATAGTTTTAAAACAGAGCATTACCTGTCTAACAGAAATACTTCAGCCATGGTGTCGTCCTTCCTCCAGCATGCAAAACTAACTCCAATATTGATTCAGGAGTTTAAAAAGTTTCAATTCAGCATTTGATTTTACTGCAACTGTGACTGTCTTGTGTGCACGTGTGTTGAACACGCGGCACTCATGCAGGCGTGCACACGCTAATGGCAAATATACGTGAACAGAGATGCGCAAAAGCCCAAATCTGCATTTGCTGACAGACAGTTTGAGCTACTTATCAGATTAATGAGAGATTTCTGTCCAACAATATTTAATTGGATGAACATTTTTTTGTTTTATGGCTTACCCAGAATATAAAAACACATTTAAACACATTTAGATCATTTACTGTAACCATTACTATTAGACTGTGAAGAGACCAGCACAACCAAAATGCTTCTGAAGACAATCACGTACTGCACCTTTAAGTTCAGCATAGTTTCAAGTTCTTTATTAGCATGATTATGTTAATGTAATCCATAGCTAAATTTTTAGCAAAACTATAGTTATAATAAAAAAAAACGCACAACATGGGTGATAGTTTTACTTATTTTACAACAAAATGTTTATACTAGCAAAAATAAATAAACTAAAGGATAAACATGTTGTAATTCATGTTAAGTCACATATTACCCTCCAAATAAAAATTACTATGGAATTATATGCAGACAGACAGACGGACGGATAGATCAATGCAATAATGGCTGTCAAAAAGAGAGAGGAGACCAATAAAAACATTAGTGATGTGCTTGCAAACACACACACACAATTATATAAATTAATCATTGTTAATGTAGACGAAGCAGTGGCGCAGTAGGTAGTGCTGTCGCTTCATAGCAAGAAGGTCGCTGGTTCGAATCTCGGCTCAGTTGGCATTTCTGTGAGGAGTTTGCATGTTCTCCCTGCGTTCGCGTGGGTTTCCTCCGGGTGCTCCGAAGACATTAAATTGAAATGACATTGTGAATTGGGTAGGTTAAATTGTCCATAGTATATGAATATATGAGGGTGACAGGCCCAGACGAGAGGCTGGCCGGAAGGTGTCAAAAAAAAGTCGTTATCATATGGACAAGTTTAAATGGAGGACTTGTTCCAAAAGAGCCGACCCCGCAACCATACGGGACTAAGGCCAAAGAAAAAGAAGAATCATTGTTAATGTACTGATCATTATGTTGCATTGATAATTAGATAAAGCAATTATTGAATTAAAGAGAAAGAGAGAGAGAGAGAGAGAGAGAGAGAGAGAGAGAAGTAGAGGTTTGTTAAGCTCACTCATACCCAAGCACACTTCATAAAGCACAATTATTTTCAGAAATGGAGTGATTGTAAGAAAGTGTCCAGTGCAAATGTGCAACACTGGTGTCGGTTAATGTGTCAAGGAGATGAAAGAATGTTTTCCACAGGTGGTTTGTCAAGCCCACTCACCTCTGTGAGTTAAAGCAATGTATTTGTAAGCGTTTTCAGACTTTCAGCTGGTTGTATAAATGATCATACAGTTTATTGGCTCCTCAACACAAACATCAGCTGACGCAGCTTCATGCATAGTGAAACACAGTAATCTCTATAGCGAAGACTGAAGCTTCATTCCACCACTCCTTCGCTTTTATGGTGGGTTAATGATGCAGTAATCTTGCGCTGGTTTCCGCATGCGTTTTTTCAAGAACAGAGAGAGACTGGGGTCAAAGTTTGAGCCGCAGAGTTAAAGAACGACCAGCGTGAGTGAAGATGAAGGACCCGCTGAGCAGCTGTACTGTGAGTTTCATATGAATATCTTCATAACTGCTAATCTGACGTACTTGCTAGAATATAATTATGCTCGAATTTAGTCAGTGTTGATGTCTGCTTTATATCATACACTGTGGTGGAGGAATCACTTATTAACTAGAGGAGTAAAGTTCTGTCAACTCGGTTAGGCTTTGCCTGAAAAACTCTGGGAAATGAATGAAAGTTTAGGCAAAGAAAACAGCTGATTGATTGATCTCAAGCAAATAATGGTCACATTTGATTTCAGGGGTTACCAAACTCGGTCCTGGAGGGCCGGTGTCCTGCATATTTTAGTTCCAATCCCGATTAAACACACCTGAACAAGCTAATCAAGCCTTTTCTAGGTGTAATAAAAACTTCCAGGTCGGTGTGTTGAAGGAAGTTGGAGCTATATGCAAGACACCGGCCCTCCAGGGCATCCCTGCTTTGATGTACAATTCATGCTATTCACAAACCACTAACTGTGCCTTTTAGCTCAATAAACTGCTTATTACCTGCTTATTAATAGGTAGTAAGGTAAAAGGGTTTAGGTATTGGGTAGGATTAGAGATGTTGTATTTTATAAATGCTAATAAACAGTTAATGTCTTAATAATAGGCAGGGGATAAGTCAGAAGTAAACGTTGTGAATTTTTACTTGAACTTAAGTGTAAGCCCAACATTGTTAAATGGTGGCTAGGGAGTTCTGGATGGTTGCTAGGGTGCTTTGGTTCTAAATGATGAACAGGGTCCCCACTTTAAGCCAAATTCCCTGACATATGCTGACAAAAAATTTAAGTGACACAGAATTCCCTCCCATTTTGGCCACATGGTAAAGTATTGAATTGAACTGAATTTTATTTGACAGATTTTAGACAAATTGTACAAAAAGTATTCCATACACTTTGTTAAAAAAAACTGTCGAGGATAAAAACACAATAAAGCCCTGGGCTTATTTCCATTTTGGTCCTCTGTTAAATAAAAACAATGTATGGCTTCAAAATACTAATGAAGAATAAAACAAACAGTCGCCACAGAGGTACGAACAGTCAACTTATCCAGCACATGTTCTACACAGCTAATGGCCTTCCAGCCGCAAACCTATTCACACTCAAGTAACATATAAATTAAAACATCCTCGTCCACCATGCAAACTAATTATCCTCATCAAACAACCATCTTTTGATAGCTTTTTTGAACAACCTTAAATCTTTTATTTCCTTGATTGATTTTGGTAGTTTGTTCCACATGATTGCACTTGTATATAAAAACATATTTTTCCCCACTAAACTTCTAAATTTAAATAAACAAATATTAAAATCCCAACTCCTAGTACTGTATGAATGCTGTTGCCTCACCTTTTGAAAATAGTCCATCAAATAACTAGGAACCACATTATTAAACATTTTACGCACCATTCCCAGTTTTAAAAAACACACTCTATTACTAACAGTTAACATACCTAATATATTAAAAGACTCTTTGTGAAAATGTGCTCTAGGATGCATTTTTAAAATTATTCGTACTAATTTATTTTGTGCCTTTTGCAATTTCTCCTTTAAACTCTGTGAGCAGCTACTGTACCAAAATGACGTAGCATGATCAAAATGGGGTTGAATTAAAGCTCCTGCCAACAATTGTAAAGAATGAACATCCAACAGATCAGATTGTCTTGCTAAAAACCTAATTTTTCCACAAATCTTCATAAAAACTTTTTTTGCCATAGCATCTCATGATAATTTATTATCTATTAAACAACCCAAATAATTTACCACATTTTTTGACTGAATTTTCCAATCATTAATCTTAACTACAAAATTATCATCTTTTTTTAATTTTACTCTTGAAGCAAATAAAATAGCCTCTGTTTTACCCATGTGTAAAGAACGTTTGTTGTCTAAAAACCAGTTGTAAACACTTTTTAACAGTGAACTCATAATTTCTTCCAGGGCCCTTTTGTCATGATGAGATACTAAAATTGCGGCATCATCAGCATAAAGATAAAGCTCCTCTGAACAACAGTATTTTATGATTCATGTATTTTTCCCAACGTTTATTTATGCTTTTGAATTGCATTTTGCAATCTTGATCTTGAAGAACGTGTAATTTTGTGTACATTTTTAAAGCAAAATACCACAAGAAACACCGTAATTATTGCTATGAATTTTGAGTCACTCAAATTCATTTAAATCATTTTAGGTTGCAAAAATTGTTGCGCAAAATCTGGTGGGACTGGTTTAACACTGAGCAAACAAAACCGGCCACAAACAAAAAAATACTTGGACAAAAATAAATAAATAAATAAAAAATAATCCCTGACTTTCAATGTATGACCTTTTACTATTCTATGATATTTCATTAAATTCCATGATAGTTGGAACTTAATGCCAGACTGGCATAAAGTTGGTACAATGTTGAAAGTTTGATATTTGGAACTATTGGAGACTCTAAAGCTACATACAATATTGTCTTACACTTTTCATGAATTCAATAGTAATTCAAAAGTATGTTTTACACTCACAAAGCCAAGAGTAAAGTGTTCAAGTGTGGATAGATGGAAAACAGATGGATAGATAGATTATCAAGAGGATGGATGGATAAATGGAAAAAGAGATTGGATGGGTGTATGAATGGGCAGGTAGATGAATGGAAATGGATAGACAGATCAATAGATGGATTAAAAGATGTATGGAAAATGGATGAATATATGGAAAACAGATGGATGGATATATAGAAAACAAATAGATGGGTAGATGAAGGGATGGATGGATGGATATATAGAAAAATAGATTTATAAATGGAAAACAGTTGGATAAAATGTAAGATGGATGAATGTATGGATCAATAGATGGGCAGGGGGATGGATAGATGAATGGCAAATGGATTGGAAGGGCAGGTAGATGGATGGAAAACAGATAGATTGATCAGTAGATGGATGGAAAAAAGGATGCATGGATAGATGGAAAACGGATGGATGGATGGATGGATGGATATATAGAAAACAAATAGATGGGTAGTTGAAGGATTTATGTATAATGAAAATAGACTGATGGATGGAAAACAGATGGATGGACAATAGATATATAGAAAAACGGATGAAAGTATAAAAAAACAGATGGATGGATGCTGTCGCGACTGGCTTGCATGGTTCAGGATTGGTAGAGCTACACATCGATGAATTTGCTCTTCAGTGTTTGAACTCTCAGTGATGATTTTAAATCACACTGAACTGAGCTGAACTGAACTGAACTTAAACACTAAAAACTGAACTACTGTCATGTTCACCAGCGAACAACCACCAGATGTCGCTGGTAAACACACACACACTTAGAACTACACTTTTCCTGGACAACAACTTCATACATGCTCTTCGCCCACACACCTGCTTTCTCATTTAGCTTGATTTACATTCACACCTGAGGACTTTCAGAGACTGATTAACACACACTATTTAAGCCACACATTCACTCCTTCAGTTTGCCGAGTCTTGTTATCTGTCACAGTGACATTACAACGCGTTTCCTTTGTCTGCCTTTGCCGTGTTTTTGATCCTTTGCCTTGTTTATTTATTTAATGCTGTTTGCTGCCTGCCTCTGACTAACTGCTTGTTGTTTTGACTTCGACTCTGGATTGCCCTCATACATCTGTTTGCCAATATTGACCACTGCTTGCCTGACAATTCTAATAAACCTGCACGTGGATCCAAACTTCTGTTGTTGGTGTCACTCCCCATCGTTACAACCACACTGTTCCAGTTACTATGACCATTTATGTGAAGCTGCTTTGACACAATCTACTTTGTAAAAGCGCTATACAAATAAAGCTGAATTGAATTGAATCAATAGATGGATGGGCAGGTGGATGAGTGGAAAACAGATAAATGGATAGATGAGCAGGGATGATGGATTGGCAGGTGGATGGATGTAATAACAGATGGATGGATCGATAGTTGGATGGGAAGGTGGATGGATGAATGGAAAACGGGTGGATGGGCTGGTATATGGATGGATAGTTGGATGGAGCATGGATGGGCAGTTGGATGGATAAAGGATGGATGGGTGGACAGTTATATAGAAAGACAGATATATATGTTGTGAATGTGTGTTTTGATTAGTGTGTATGTGTGTGTGTGTGTTTCAGTATAATCTGCTGTATCAGGAGCTGAAGAGAATCTCTAAGAATGGAGAGTTTTTCTGTAAAGAGCTTCTGGCTGTGTTTCAGCAAAGGTAACACAAACTCTGCTTTTATTCTCTTCGGCTTGTTGTATTGCTTGACCTCTAAGACTAGACTACACTGAAGATACACTCTGGAGGCCAAAACACAAAGTAAAAGTTCTGTAAAATGGTCAAAATATGCTTTGAAATGTTACGGGCAGAATCTCAGTGAGGATTCTCTGCAGGCTCCTTTGCAATAAACAACACTAGCACAACACACACACACTGTTTTCTTTGAGTCTAGATCTGAACTGGAGATCAACTATTCAAAAGGACTTCAGAAGATTGCAGGAAAACTTCTTAAAGTCTCCAAAGAGATGAATGACAAGTGAGTGAACACATCTTACGACTTTCAATGATCCGCCTAAAACTTAAAATACATATACACACAAAAAATGACGTTTGCTGTAAGTTCAAACTACTTATTTTAAATGAGCTGAAACACAATTATTGATTTTTTTTTGTGGGGGGTTCGGGGGATAATGATGATGAATGATTTGTGTTCAGTCCAATTAAAACTCTAAAAACTAATAAGTTAACTAAATTCCTTCATGTTGTGTGGAACTCAGCATTTTTTACAGTGTAGTATCGTAAATCAAATCAGAATTACTATAAAAAGACATTTTTTTAAATTTGTGTGATATTAGCAATAAATATTTAAACAGAAAAAAAGTATGAATACATAAATAGAAGTATGCATGCTCACACGGAATCTGCACGCACAGAACTCACAGAACTGCAGATTTTTAGCCCATTATTAATTTTTTTTATTTACTTGTGTAAATGTGTGTTAATTTATATTTATTCAGCTTTTTAATTAATTACAGTAATATTTTTGACTAATGTTAAATATTCATATTATTTATTTACAGTACAGTTTGTAAAGTAATATGTTCTGTCTTATATATATATATATATATATATATATATATATATATATATATATATATATATATATATATATATATATATATATATATATATGAGAGACTTGCTTTGTTTACCAAACAAAGTGGGTCTAATTGGATTTGCATTGTAAACATTAAATACAAGTTAAAAAGATATTACTTTTTATTTCATATATTAAGGTTTTAGTTATGACACTCCCAAAGTCATTCCGCATATTAACACAATTCTGCGCAGTATTAGCAAAAATGTATGAGATTCCGTCTTGCCCTAGAAATAAGTTTTAATAATAATAATAAATAATAATATTATAAATATAATTTAATTTATATGAATTTTATACATCAACATTATTATTTTAGCAACTTATTTGTTAGAGTGACTGTTAGATTTTTAAGTTATATTAAAATAATGATTATTGTGATTTTAGTAATAAATATTAAACAAATGCATAAAAAATAATTAGAAATAAATTATATATTAATATTATATGGTACACCAATGCTAATATATTATATTAGTTTTAATTTGTTAGCTTTTTAAAATTATTTATATTAAAATGGTCTAATCAAAAATATTTTTACATGGTTAATTTTTCACTCACCGGCCACTTTATTAGGTACAATAAACTGTCACAAATACCAACTGCTCGTTAATGCAAATTTCTAATCACATGACAGCAACTCAATGCATTTAGGCGTGTAGACATGGTCAATATGATCTGCTGCAGTTCAAACTGAGCATCAGAATGGGGAAGAAAGGGGATTTGAGTGTCTTTGAACGTGACATGGTTGTTGGTGCCAGATGGGCTGGTCTGAGTATTTCAGAAACTGCTGATCCACTGGGATTTTCATGCACAATTGTCTCTAGGGTCTACAGAGAATGGTACGAAAAAGAGAAAATATCCAGTGAGTGGCAGTTCTGTGGGCACAAATGCCTTGTTGATGCCAGGATAAGGCACCATATTATCAAGCGTGAATCATCTCAAACTGGTTTCTTGAACATGACAATGAGTTCACTGTACTCAAATGGCCTCCACAGTCACCAGATCTCAATCCAACAGACCTTTGGGATGTGGAAGGGCAGAATCGCATCATGGATGTGCAGCCGATAAATCTGCAGCAACTGTGTGATGCTATCTTGTCAATATGGACCAAAATCTCTCAGGAATATTTCCAGTGCCTTGTTGAATGAATGCCATGATGCTATGAACAATTAAGGCAGTTCTGAAGGGAAAAGGGGGTCCAACCCAGTACTAGTAAGGTGTACCTAATAAAGTGGCCGGTGAGTGTTTATATTAAAAACAATAATCAATATAAAAAAGTACAGTAAAAAGTATTTTAAAGTACATTTTCCAAAACTTTTAAATGTTATTTTTATTCATAAAAATATCTTAAAATTCTTTGTGCAATTTACTTTCAAAATCAACAATATATTAAAATCTTAAACCTAAAAGTTCAAACCTTTAAAAATGACGCTTTGATTGAAGTATAAACAAGCTAAAACAACAAGTAATGCATGTCAGGTCCTTTTTACCCATAGAATTGGACGAAGAGTGAGACGAGTATTGTTCTTCAGTGTCGAGTTGTTTTCACCACATCAGCAGTGCAGGTTAATATTTGATGCAGTTGCTCTGCAAACTCATTGACAGTTTTTCCCTCTTCAAAGCTCCACGTATCATGCCTGGTCCTTCATATCAGATGAGATGTTCGCCTCGGCAGATGCCCACCGGTACCACACTACACTGCATCATTCTCCTCGCTTCATTATTCATGTGGCTGCTGTGCATTTATATCTGCATTATTCTTACAGCATTCTGGGAAACGCTCTCAATCAGGATGTCATTCAGGAAATCCGGCAAATCCTGGATGAACACGGCAAACGAAAAAGGCCGGTATGTCACATCCAGTCACTAGTACTGCAGAGTACATTTCATTTTAATTCATCAAATTTTACATTTTGACCAATTATATACAGTAGTCAACATTTGAAGTGAATCAAAACCTTTCATCAAAGTTGTTCTGAAACTATTGAACAACATCCGTTCATGTCCTAGGACAAACTTGAAAACCTTTTTTGATCCACTTCAATCGTTGACTACTGTTGCATGACAATATAACTACATGTATACATTTACAAAATGATGTTCAGCGGCATTTACATTAAGTCTTCATGTACACAGCTTGACAATGCAGTGGAGAAGTCTGGAAAGCTTGTTCTCACAAACTGGAGTGAACAGATTAAGGTAAGAACATACAGCTAGAAGCTCTATAAGTCTGAGGGATTTGATCAAGGAATGTAAAATTAAATTGGGGTTCATAAGCTTTCTGTTTTATTTGAGGCCATTTATCTGCTACAGGACATAAAAAGGAAAGTTACTTTTTATCCTGCGATTACCTCACATTTCAGAGAAAAAAAACAGCTATAAAAGTATGACATCATAGAGCTGGTGCAATGCAGACACAACACAAGTGTTTTATTTATTTATTTTTTATTTTTGCTAATTTTAGCCCAGCGCAGGTATCATTTTTACATCCTGCACCACGTTGTTTAAACAAATGCATTTGCGCGTATTTGAGGACCCAAGGTTGTGTTGATCTGAACAGGAGATGTGATAAGGCGCATTGGTGACATGTTGCTATTTTGAGGCATATAGACTGTGTCATTGACAGTGTAGCTATTAGCCATATCAGTTTGAGCCTGAATTAGACCGAAAATGAAGAGGACACAGTTGAACCTCATGCCTGGGGTCCGTTCTTCGTACCTCGCTTAAATGATCCAAGATTATTTGGCAGATCCTGGATCTTTTAATCTTGATAACTGATCTCTCGCTAATTTGGTTCTTCAAACAAGTTCGCGAATCAGATTAGAATGTCTGGATGAACTGATCTGAGATCGCTGTGTGTGTTGTGAAGGAAAGATCTATCGATCCTCGAAATCATGATCAGCAATGCAATGATTGGCTGACGGCACAGCAGCGTAATGACATCATCTGATTAATATTCTATTATCCATGTGAGCAAAATTACATCAAATTAGCAGTAAACGATTTGTTAAATATAACACGCAATAACCTTCCACATTTGTTGTGAGCTGCAGGCTTTACACTTTCATGTGTCAAGAGTATTCATCATGTATTTCAATAAAAATCAATGTATTTAGTTCCACATTTAGAAAAGATTTTCTTTATTATAGTAGCCGTTTTTTAATCAGTGTAAAGAATAACTGGTTGTTTACAAAAGCATTTTCATATTGGTAAAGGCGTCTGCAACTTTTGTGAAGCATCAAATCACTGGCATATTAACTGTCAAAACATGTTTATGACTGCATAAATGTATTATTGCTTTATCAATGTATTTAGTTCCACATTTAGAAAAGATTTTCTTTATTATAGTAGCCATTTTTTAATCAGTGTAAAGAATAACTGGTTGTTTACAAAAGCATTTTCATATTGGTAAGGCGTCTGCAACTTTTGTGAAGCATCAAATCACCGGTATATTAACTGTCAAAACATGTTTATGACTGCATAAATATATTATTGCTTTAAAAAAAAGTCACATACAGTGCATTTCTATTATACACAATTTGTACTAAGCGATCTAAAAAGTTCATATCAATACGTTTTCTCTTTGCACCACCAGGTGGCAGTCTTTGTACTTTCAATTCGAGGGTGCAGATTGCATACGTTTTATTAATATCAATAACTTTATTTATTTTATTAATAACTTTTACTTTATATATGTATATATATATTATATATAGTTAAAAAATATGTACCATTTTCCCAAGTGTATATAACTACTACTGTAAGAAAATATCAGAATTCGGAACATACTTTCTGTATTATCTTTGCTTGAACTAAGCCGATCTAATCCTGTTTATATGAATTGAACCTGCTCCTGATCAGGTTTGACCTAGCAGAACTGTTGCTATGACAACAAATCTCGGATCAGCTTTGAAGAACGAAACCATCCTGGATCGTGTCAAATCTTCAATATCCAAATCCAGCTAACCGAGTAATCAACGTACGAAGAACGGACCCCTGCTCTCTAAAATAAAACCTGACAAGGGTCTTTCATTTATATTCGGGTTTTAAGCATGTGTAAGTAATATGAAACGTTCACGAGATGTAGAACGCACTAAAGCGGCTGCACAGAGAGATAAATATGCAGCAGAAGATTGTTAATGTTTATAGGGGGTTTAATGGATAACTATGAATTTGTAGCTAAATTGTTAGCAGTGCTAAACAGCATTTCCTGTTATTTACATCCTTGTTTACATCCTCACTACAACATACCATTAATGCTAGACACTATGCATGTAATGGATCAATTTTAACAACTAAAAATACAAACAGGTTGTGGCTCACAAACCACAGGTTGTGCTATTACGGTCGGAGCTGCTCCTGGGAGAGATTTTGGAAGCTGTCCTTTGTCAAATGCTAGAGCTATTTCTTTTTTTATAATTCTCTGGAACATAATTAAAACTTGACTGCAAGCACGTCAGCAATTTAGCTTTCTCCACAATAACATTACAGCCTTTGCTGCATGGGGTGTAAGCACATGGTGATTTTTTTTTTTCCACAATCATATGTTTTTGTCTTCCGTCAGAAAAAAATAGCAGACTACCTCATATCGCTCGCTCCACGGAAAAATCTGCATTTATTTAATGCCCCGCTGCTACTATTATATCACATAACCTTTTTACATTTTTAATATAAATCATTATTTTAAAGATTATGTCTTGATATATGGTTTCCTCTCTCACTCGCGGCTCAAGTGTGCATGCTGCGTGTAATGAAAAGACAATGACAACACGTGCTTATGTTTTTCTTTTTGTATTTTTGTAAACAGTTTTGTTATTCAAACATGATATTGCATTAATTTGCATACATGCTTTATAAGCTGTAAAATTAAAGCTAAAGCCTATTTGTTGTGCCTATGATGCAGATCCAGTAGGCCAGGGGTGGCCAATCCTGTTCCTGGAGATCTACCTTCCTGCAGATTTCAGTTGCAACCCTTATCAAACACACCTGTCTGTAATTATCAAGTAGATTTCAGGTCCTAATTAATTGGTTCAGGTGGGTTTGATCAGGGTAGGAGCTAAACTGTACAGGAAGGTAGATCTCCAGGAACAGGATTGAGCACCCCTGCAGTAGGCCATCAGCATCAGCGCTGGTTTGGCATCAACTCGTCTGTATCAAACAGCAATATTCTTCTTCCATTTTGCGGTGCTGTTTTTTATGTCACTAGGAGACGACTGAATCAGCTGCGTATTGATTGTGTGCGAGTGTTGCTGTCTATGTTGTTACAGTTGTAATATTTAATAATATTGTGATATTTAAGATTTGTAAAGTCATACAGCTCTAGATAAATTGAAACAGTGAGCACTAGTCCTTCCTCCATCTTTAAAAGTTCTCTGTAGTTGTCTTAACAACACAAACACTGCTGCTCTGGGATGAGCCACGTGCAAAACACTTTAATAAACCATTCAAAAGACGCCCTTCTTAATACAATAAAGCACATTCGTTCTGCCCCTTTTGCAGCCAAACTCTTAAAAAATATGAGATTATATTTTTTAATTGTTTAACTGAATCATTTATCAGTTACAAACGCACCCTTTCAGTTAACGATTAATCGATTATTTTAAGCATTCCTACTGGTAAAGTATGTTTTGATTATGGTATGCTGGTTTATACTAGTTCTTTCTGGTCTTGTGCTGGTCAGGTACAGCATATAACTAAAAATATAACTACCAATAGTTTCTTACATTAATAATATAATCCTTAATTATCTGGACAACGTCAACCATTTTGCGTCGCTGAACACCACACAGTGTTGACAATACATGATATTAAAGGCTTGACTAAGTTAGGGTAATTGGGCAAATCATTGTATAGCGATGGTTTGTTCTATAGACAGTCGAACAAAATACAGCTTAAAAGAGCTAATAATATTAACCTTAAAATGGTTTTAGTAAAATTAAAAACGGTTTTAGTTCTAGCCAAAATAAACCAAATAAGACTTTCTCCAGAAGAAAAATTATTATAGTAAATATTGTGAAAAATTCCTTGCTCTGTAAACATCATTCATTCATGTTGTTGTTGGCTTAGTCCCTTTATTAATCCGGGGTCGCCACAGCGGAATGAACCACCAACTTATCCAGCAAGTTTTTACGCAGCGGATGCCCTTCCAGCCCATCTCTGGGAATCATCCACACACACATTCACACACACACACTCATACAATACGGACAATTTAGCCTACCCAATTCACCTGTACCGCATGTCTTTGGACTGTGGGGGAAACCGGAGCACCCGGAGGAAACCCACGCGAAGGCAGGGAGAACATGCAAACTCCACAAAGAAATGCCAACTGAGCCGAGATTCAAACCAGCGACCTTCTTGCTGTGAAGCGATAGCACTACCTACTGCGCCACTGCCTCGCCCTCTGTTAAACGTCAGTTGGGAAATATTTGAAAACGAAAAAAAAAATTACAGGAGAGCTTACAGGGTTTAACGTTAAGGATTTTTTCTACTGGGCCAATTGGATTCCAGATTTTTTTCTTGCCCTGCCAAAGTTTTCACTGGCCAGACCAAAAAAAAAAAAAGTTAATAGCTATTTCTTATCCACATATTTTAAATAATGTGGCAATAAATAAATAAATCAGTGAATCTAGAATTTAAACATTTAAAAAATGTAATAAATGTATAATGAGCAAAATTTAATTGCAATATTTTATGCAAACGAAAGAGCAGTATGGAAAATGTGCTGGTGTTTTATTGCAATTCTAAATAATTGTTATGAAAATGGCTTGCCAAACTGACGACAACTTTTTTGTTTGTTTTAGATTCTTAATTTTGTACCCATGTAATTGTTTGCTTCCAAGACTTTAGAAACAGATGTTTTCTTTTAGCCTAATAGTTTGATGTTGCTGTCATGTTGCCATCTTTTCACTGTACTGGTTGTTACCAGGTTACGAAAAAAAATTACATGCTCATCGTTACTGGCCGATAGGGGCCGGTCACAATCCTGTCTACTGTCCGGAGCGTATTTCACGCTGGCCCCGGGCCACCGGGCAGTCCTTATTGTTGAGCCCTGGCTAATAATTTTGACCTCAACTGTGTATTAATTAATTTGTGTAAACAATTTTTTTTTTTGCAATTAAAGAAGTAGTAATGAGCAGAAATGTGTTTTTCTACAGCTAAAAAAGAAGCTGATCGGGTTGACAAGAGAACATGAAGCTCTCTTCAGCTTTGTAGAAAAAAACAAGCAAATCTGTACAGAGAAAGAAAAGCAGAAGGTATTTGTGACTAAGCTAAAGTGGGTTACCATTATGTTTTTGGACATCAGATGACTGTCGTTTTTGTCTAGATGTTCAACAGATTGAGTAAATCAGCAGAGCTTCAGGTCAGAGTGGATGAAGAATATTTCAACACTAACATGGAGGGTCACCACATCCGCCTGAAGCTGGAGAACACGCTCAAAACATGCTACCAGGTTCAGATTGTTAACATTTGACACTTTCAGGAAGTTA
This sequence comes from Danio rerio, assembly GCF_052040795.2. Classification (NCBI taxonomy): domain Eukaryota; kingdom Metazoa; phylum Chordata; class Actinopteri; order Cypriniformes; family Danionidae; genus Danio; species Danio rerio. The sequence goes on along the minus strand of NC_141029.1, from coordinate 50,841,423 downwards.
TTGAGTTTTGACTGATTCTGGCCTGTATTTCAGATCGTTCAGGAGCTTGAGAAGCAAAGAATAGAGACTCTGGCCAACACCCTGAACAAGTACAGTCTCTTCATGACTGTTTATTCACAGACCGTCATTCATGTAAGCAAATCTATATGAAAATCATCAAAATGTCAACAAATAAAGCATAATGAATTGTCCCTTCGCTAAGCCCCGCCCTCCTTAATTACTGTTGCTACGCCTGCTTTCATGCCTGGCACGTCTATTACAATATGTATGCACCAGTGTCAGACATTGCCAGGGATATTATAGTCTTTTTTTTTTTATATTTATTTTTGGCCTTTTTTAGACAGGACAGTATTGAAACAGGAAGCAAAGTGGGAGAGAGAGAGAGAGAGGAGGTAGGTTAGGGAAATGTCCTCGAGCCGGGATTCGTACTCGCGACGCCCTGACGTGCTATTGCACCATATGTCAGCGCGCCAACCACTAGGCTATTGCGCCAAGTATAATAGCCATTTTTGGCAAACAAGTGAAATATCTGAGAAAGACAGACAAAAAAGGACTGCAGTATACGTTTCAGGAGTATATTCACGACATAATAGACAACAGATTAGAAAATAACAGAACCAAAATTGAAGTAAGCTTAGCCTAGCTGCCTCATAAGCTGGCCATTCAACAGCTCAGTTCATGCACAGCAGGAGAGGTGAAATTTAAAAATAATCTAATATTAACAAACTAAACCGTGATTTCTCTTTATTTAGCCAAAAAGCCTAATAGATTAATTGTTGTGCAATGAAATAGAGCGTTACTAACAGACCAGGAAACACACAGACAGTGTTTCTCCATAATTCATTCAAAGAAAGAGCAGCCAGAAAGGGGAAACTGATGGATTTTGTTGAATATTAGCATCATTGACCCATAACAATGTGCAAGTAACTATATCTGTCAGTATGTTTGTGTGCTCTTTATCCAGTTTCTATTCTAATGTGCAGTTATGTGGAATAAAAAAAATCAATTGAAATGCAAACCAAAGTATAAATAGCAGAAGTAAACAAACAGATTTTCCCTACAAGCAAATATTAATCAGACACCAAATATAAAAGCAGACACTAACCTACTATAACGTCAATCACCAATGACTACATCTCCAAAAGACTGACGAAGACATCAGTGAATTGTAGCTCTGACTTGGACATGAGGGTTATAAATTACTCAAAAACATCTGCGGGTGAAGTATATTGATCACAAGTGTTCAGAATGTAATCATATCTCTTTTTTTCTGTTGATATGCATTTTCAAATATTCGCAGCTTGAAACAGATGGAAATGTGACTGCTATTAGTATGACTATGGCGAGGGCTTAACAGAGCAGTGCTCATAATAGAGCAATAAAGAAAAAGACAGCTGTGAAACATGACCTGCTTTGTATTTTTGTGTGGAACACAATTAAGATTTGTTTAGGGTAAGAGGTGTGCGAGTTCTTGTCGTCGGTCTATGACTGAATGTGTCAGCAATATCAAAACAAAACCAACTTAACTCCGCTTCTTTAAAGCCCCTCACAGAGCTTGATCCACGCTGGCATTTCTCCTCTTGGGTTTTAGGTTTTGAAAAGAGAAAAAATTCCACCATCTCGTCCAAACTTTAAGGATACCGGGTATCAGATTTGCACAATTAATATGCACAATGCTTTGGCTTGTTTCCCTCGCTCTAAAGTTTAACAGAGCCCCTGCGCGTAGCTGCAGTTGCTAAGCCACGATTGGTGGGTGGCAGTTTTTGGGTGTGGCTTAGCGAAGGGTCAATTCAGTAATGTTCAAGACTTCAAAATTGTTCACACTTTGTTCAACAATACCATCATAAACATTTTTTTTTATTATTATTTTAATTGATTTTTAGCCATAATTTATTTTTTATTTTAGCCATAAAATCTAAAGACAAAATTAAGTAGAAAACATAATGGGATAAAAAAAAAAGTTTATTAAACATTGAAAACCAAATAATGAACATTTAATGGGGTTTAGTAGCAAAACTAACTAGTAAAAATGATTTATTTCGTATCTAAATATTTTAATAGAATATATCTTAGCATATGAAAACAAAAGTTTTATATATAAAATTGTAAATATTGCATAAAAAAAGTGAGCTGACACTAAGACACTGTCACATTAGACTCTTGATCTGCGTATTTACCTAATGAATAAACTGCCTTTGGGATTAGTTTTTGTGTCTGATTTGCATTAGCTGGATGTTTTTGCTGTCAGAGCCACAAGCAGATTGATCAGGCTGTGCGGAGGGTGGATGTGGAGAAAGACATTCAGTCTCTGGTCGAGGACGTCGCCACCACAACAGCGGACGAAAACAAAGCTGAATTTCTCATGGCTGACTACTTTGTAAGACTGACTTTCCGGCACAAATTCATGTATACAGAAACTGAAATTAAATGGACTCATGTTTGTGCGTGTGTGTGTGCAGGAGGAGGAGGGAAAGACAATGATGGGAAAAGACAGGAGAAAAGACGCCATCAGGACTAGACTTCAGCGTCTGGAGGACTGGATCACCAAATCTAAAACAGACAGAGAAGGTTTGATCCAGAAGATTTTGCTTTAGTGCTACTGAATCTTTCATTCAAGTGATTTGTTCCAAATGCGGGATTCACCGAATTTCCATTGAACTGAAATTAAACTTCACAAGCCTGATATTTTCTTATTTATTTTAATTTCTCCACGTGGAAGTATATACCACACAAACAAAGACAATTAATCACTGTGCAAATTACAGGGGGGGTCTGACACCCTAATTAACGCTTGATCCCCCATGAAGAGCATCAAATCAAGATGTATGGGGGTCTGTCCTTTAATATTTAAGAAATCGTTTTCTCTGAGCACCCCTATAATGGTCCATAACATTGTGAATGCATGTTTGCACCAAAAATATTTATTTAGCAGCTTGAAAGCAGCAAATCTAGAGCACTAACAGACAGTATAAGTGCTCACAAAGCATGTTTCTTGTATTATAGGCATTTGTACTCTAGGTGTCCATAAAACTAGATGCATATTTTATTATACACTTGCTCGCACATGGAAGTTAAACAGCAAAACAAAAAATATGTGCAGTCTTTCATGGTCATTCATTAATAGATGCAGGAATGCAAACTATTTAATTAATAATCACAAATGTCATTGAGAACCACTCAATATCCTTTAAAACAAAAGTTTAATGAATAAATTAAATTAAATATGTAACTTTGGTTCGCTAAGGTATATTACCGAGCATAACCGAAAAAAACTTGACCCCCTCGATAGTCAAAGTATAATTCGCACCCTGCAATTAATATATACACAATTGCGCAGTCTTTGAACATAAACAGTCAGGTTAAATAGATAATGAGGTGAATATATACTATAGAATGTGATGCAATGATATCCACATATCCTCCCTCTGGAAATAATGATAGAGAATTGCAGAATAAAGAGTCACCGACCGTGTCGAGTAATACTCTGATAGTTCAAACGCCAATGTTCCACCCTTTCTAGAAAACACAATGATGAACATTGTTCCTTGAAACCCAAATCAACAATCAGTGTTGTCCATTTAAAGCAGGGGTCACCAATGGAGGGTTTAGCTCCATCTTGCCTCAACAAACCTGCTTGGATGTTTCAAGTTTACCTAGTAAGACCTTGATTAGCTTGTTCAGGTGTGTTTGATTAGGGTTGGAGTTAAAATCTGCAGGGCACCGGCCCTTTGGGGACAAGTTTGGTGACCACTGATTTAAAGTATGCATCAAACAATCATCAATCATTGAAACCTCCAGTACAACAGGTTCTGTCTACATAAGACATAAACAAAGGGCAAATCTCAACTAAATACTGAAAATACATTCAAGCCTAAACACTCAGTCAATACTCACATTTAAGAAGCAACAATAAAGTTCTCAAAATACCAGAACCAGAGTGGGTTGGTGGCATCAGTTCACATGCCCTCTATCAAATGCAACTCACTTGCTCTATGGTGGCCTGGAATATATCCGGTTATCAATCCCCTCTAGCAGAGCCTAGTGGCTCTTACTGACATTATATCCAGTTTATCACACCACAAGGAACCAATGATAATTATTAAAGCATGTAATACTTGTTCGTTACAAAATGAAGCAAACAACTCTTAATGAATGATAACAGTATATTTGGCTTACTTGATTCATTCAGCATCCAAACATTGCAGTGTTGCTCTGAGACTTGCAAAACAGATAATTTTGGCCGGCAACTCCTCAGAAGATTCTCCACTGTTCCATGGTCTTGCCATTTGTAGATATTGGGTGATTTGCTGTAGTCTCAAAGCTTTAGAAATGGCTTTATAACCTTTTTTAGACTGGTAGATCTCAATTATTTTCTTTCTCATTTGTTTTTATTGTCTTTGGATCTCAACATGATGTCTAGCTTTTGATGATCTTTTGCTCTTCTACTTCTTCTTCGTGTTGTTTTATGGCAGGTGGCATCCAACTTTAAGGTGCATTACCGCCACCTACTATACTGGAGTGTGAACCAGAATAATTATGAAGCTCATAGTATATGTTATATTCTATATATTAGCCCAGTTTGCCTTAAAAATGAAATTAAATAACTTTAGTACTCTGTTTGGCTAAGCATTTGATTTGTTTCTATTGTACCCTGCTGTATTTTCTTGAATACTTCCCTTTCTTTATATTTCTGACAATGACTTATTATATGATCAACTGATTCTTCTACTAGACAATATTCGCATAACCCAGTAGGATGCTTTCCAATGATATGCAATGTTTTATTTAATCTAGTGTGCCCTAGTCTTAATCTAGATATTACATTGTCTTCCAACATACTTCTCCTCTTCATCCTGCCTACTTTCTTTTGAATGTTAAAACGATGTGTCCCAGTATTTACATTGTCCCATTTATTTTGCCATTTAATATTGATTTTCTCTTTAATTATTGCTTTCATCTTTTTTTACTGAATGGTATTTCCATAACATTTTCCTGCCTTATTGCCTCCTTCGCCAGTATATCAGCTGTTTCATTCCCTTTAATGATCTACTTCACTTTGTCAGGTCCTATTTAAGTGATTTCTTGATTGCGAACAGGTGTGGCAGTGATTAGGCCTGGGTGTGGCTAAATAAATTGAACTCAGGTGTGAAAGCAGATTTACATACTACCAGACACATCGGTAGATTTTACAATATAAGAAAAGAGAGAAAAGGATGAGGAGTGTAATCTATTTTATGTAGAAAAATATATCAATGAATTTTACAGTCATGTTAAAATATATAAAGATGCCTCTAAGAGTTTAAATTGAGTAGGTGTGGCTTTTACAGTTCCTGAATTTCAAATATCAGTAGGAAAAAGGATTAGTGACGAAGTATCTGTATATACAGGAGAAATGATAGCACTTTTATTAGCATGTCAATGGGTAGAGGAGATAAGATCTTTAAAATCAGTTATTCGTTCAGACCCGAGTTCTTCACTTACAAGCTTACATTATAGTAATTCAGAAAGTAGACCAGACATTTTATTAGAAATAATGCAAACCTTGTACAGAAATCAAATGATGGGTCTAACAGTAATATTTTTATGGGTTCCTGCTCATATTGGTATTCAAGGAAATGAAATTGCAGATAAGGAAGCAAAACAAGCTGTCAAAAATAATGACATCAGTCTAAATGTAAGTATAAGTAAAACTGAAGAGTATTATTAAGAAAAGAATGAAGGAAAGGTGGCAAAGACAATGGGACAATGAAAATAAGGGCCGGTGTTTTTATAAAATTCAAAAGCAAGTAGGAGAAATGAGAAGTGTCGGAAAAAACAGGAGAGAGGAGATAATATCCAGGATGAGATTTGGACACAAAATTAAATAGTACACTTTTTAAAATGGGGAAACATGGCACAGGACAATGTGAGTTTTGTGGACAAGAGGAGACAGTAACATGTGATATTACACTGCAAGAAATATGAAGATGAAAGGAGAGAACTTAGTAAGAATTTAGATGAAATAAAAGTTCAATTCAAATTAGATGACATCCTACAAAATAATTCAGGAAATAAATGTTTTACCTTTTTATCAAAATATCTTAAAAATTCGCATTTATGGGGGAGGATTTAATTAAAGAAAGTGGAAGTGAGGGCTAAATCATAATGATCCACACTCCATACCAGTTGGTGGCGGAAATACACCATTTTGTTGTTTGTCAACCGCCATTAAATTGAAGAAGACGAAGAAGAAGAAGCAGATTTACGTTATGCTTTAACAGGGGGCAAACACTTTGTCACACATTGTTTTTTTTTAGATTTAGTTTTCTCTTAATGATAAAAACCTTCATTTCAGAACTGCATGATGTGTTTACTTGTGTTCTCTATGACTAAAATTTTAATTTCTTAAATGATTTGAAACATTAATGTGTGACAAACATGCAAGCAATTAAGAAATCATTTTTAAGTACAACTGTATATGTACATATCATTTTAACATAACTTGTCTCTTGTCTGTCTGGTCAGGCGCAACGAGAGAAGTGGGAAACTGCTGGTGATTTTATGGAAAGCTAAATTTTGTGTGAAATGCCCCCTTTAAAAGAACATTTTATTCCTCAGAGATCTTATTAGGTGTTCCTGTGCTGTTATAATGTACGCCTTTAGCTCAGCACTGACACATAAATCTGGTTTTCAGGTTTAGAGAAGATGGTGAAAGTCTATACAGAGCAACCAAACTTCTCAAACCAGAAAAACCTTGAGGAAACCGAGCAGTTACTGGAGGAGGTGAGACACTCTTACATGTAATAACAAACATATAACATCTAAATTACATTTTCATTGAGACTTTTTGACTATTTAAAGGTGCAGTATGTACGTTTTTGACTCTTTTAATGCACAATAATAGCATGCTACGTTTGCAGATATTTACCAAACAAGTGAACATACTTGATTATCTGTTAAACATTGCTTAAAGTCAGTTATTCTCCTTGGAAAACGTGTATCACGGGTCAGTATGTCTGTCTCAGTTTTGGAATCTATAACCAGCCCACTGCCAGTTTACCCAATTATATTTCAGCACCTTGGGTTGCCTTGATAGTAAACAAACCGTTTTTTTCTTCAGTTATGAAGGCTGCATTGATGTATGCGGGTATGGCCAAAAATGCAGATACAGTGCTATAAAAATCCACATAAGCTGTTTTTTTAATTAGTAAATAATATAAATAGTACAAACATAAATGTTAGCTGAGCAGCTTAGTGTAATGCTTGATTGTTAGGCATGCTCACTCCTGTTAATGTCGTCAGTCTGGCAACCTGCTTGTGAGTCAAGTCATCGTAGGAGGGGCCAGTTGATCAAACACAGTCTAATATTTTGAATTTGGACTGCAATACCTAGTTCAACCACTAGGTATTTCTGTCCAATTTCAAAGTGTACAATATTATATACAGTAACTTTTAATATTTGGTTTATAAAACTATTGTCTGATTCATCTCGACAGGCCATCCTCAAACTAGACCTTTTAGAGGCAACGCACTGCAAACTGACTCACAGTCTGGCAGAGATTGAAGGTAAACCCAAATCAAGACATCGATTCAGCGACAGCATCACAAAATGGAAAGAAAAGGTGAGTTTTACAATTTCTGTCCAACAATCCACCAACTTTTTTTATTTGAATTTATTTATAGAAGGTAAAACTGTTATCAGTGTTCATTTTAAATGCAAATGTTTTAGAAGTTTCATTGTAGTTCTGCAGGGAATCTAATAATTGCTAAAATTAATTAAACAAATTCTGAAACGACTAAATTACTTGAACCAAATTTCAAATGTAAAAAATAAAAATAATAAAAATAAATGTAATAAAAACTATAACGGTTTAATTACTTGTATTTGAAATTAATTATATTTTCATTTTAGTCAAATTATCACCAGCAGCATCATTCATTCATTTTATTTTCAGCTTAGTCCCTTTATTAATCTGGGGTCGCCACTTTGGAATGAACCGCCAACTTATCCAGCATGTGTTTTACGCAGCGGATCCAGCTTCAACCCATCACTGGGAAACACCCATACACACTCATTTACACACATACACTATTGACAATTTAGCTTACCCAATTTATCTATACCACGTTTTTAAACTGTGGGGGAAACCGGAGCACTCGGAGTAAACCCACGTAAACACGAGAATAACATGCAAACTCCACACAGAAATGCCAACTAATCCGCTACCCACTGCTCCACCCCCATAGGGGGATTGAATAAACTAAATTGGCTGTAGTGTGTGTGTGTGTGTGTGTGTGGTTGGCTGTTTCTCAGTACTGGGTTGCAGCTGGAAGGGCATACGCAGTGTAAAACATATGCTGGATAAGTTGGCGGTTCATTCCGCTGTGATGACCTCTGATGAATAAAGGGACAAATCTGAAGGAAAATGAATGAATGAATATTATGGTGGATTTATATTAATATAAATAAGTAAATATATTATTTTAAAGATTTATTTTAAAAGTTATAGTCAAATTAAACTTCATCCATTGCTGATTGTCAGTTATTATCATTATTGTATTATTTTTTTACTATTTATTGAGATCCAATACATATTCAAAAATATATCAGTTACAGGTAGTTGGCATGACTATATGTGCGTTTATGTAGTACTAAAATTGTGCAATTGTATTTGTGTTAAATAACTAAAACTAAACTTAAAAATTTAACGATATTTACATTTATAAAAACATGACATATCACAGTTTTAAAGTACTGACTAAAATAGACCATTTTAAACAAACAAGCAAAATATTATAACAGTGGATTCAATAAATTCTATAGTCTATAAAACTGAATTGAAATATGTAAAACCAGGACATGAAAAAGCATGTAAATGTGTTTATTGAGAGCACTAATTTAGCATCATGTTTTGTTTATGACCTTGTTACAATTTCTTGATTGTGATAAATGCATTTCCTTAAGGCCACAGTCTGGAAACAGCCAGGGTTGAATAAAAAGACTCAGTTTTGTGTCTGGTTTTGCTCCAGGACTGTGAGCACAGTGTAGTGCAGCTTTCTCGACCGGTGAGGATCAAAAAGACTCCTTTCAGATCACGTCAGTCCATGAGGGCAGCAGTGAGCAATGAGACAAGCCCAAGCCCTAAAGGGACTGGAGAAAACCCCTCGAATGAGGCGACCAATTCTGATGACCTAAAGAATGGCCCGGTTAATGGAAGTGTATCTGAATATGAAGACGATAAAGGTAAATATACACAATACAGGTGATGTTTAAAGTCCAAAATAACCGAAAGTTGTTTTTTTTATTTCATTTTATTATTTTTTTTGTATTGTGATGCAGTTCTGATAAAAAACGGAATATTAAATGAGAAAACAGTGGGCGTAGATTGTTTTTTTCTACTGCTAGCTGATTGGATGTAGTAAAGAAGGCATTTCATTTAAAAAAGATCAGGAAAAGAGTTTGGGGAGAGTTATTACAACCTAACAGACACCTCCTGCTCACCATTTCTGTTTGTTGTGACAGCTGGAGGAGCGTGGCTAAGTATGTTAGCCACACCCCTTACCTCAGACAGACGTAATCTGAGAATTTAAGCACCTCTAAAAAGTCAGGAAAGTGAGTGAGTCCAGGGGCCTCATGTATCAACGCTGCGTACGCACAAAAACTTTGCGTGCACCAGGTTTCACGCTCAGAATCGCTCACGTTTGGATTTACTAACGATTAAATGAACGTGAGAATGTGCGTTGTTCCACGCCAACTTCATGGCAGGCGTACGCACAGTTCTTGTGCGTGTTTGTTTTATTTCCATTGGCGACTTCTAGAGGCAATTGTGTTAAATAACTACAAAGTATTTTTGAGCCGTGCAATGGCAGCTGACAGCTGTATGGGACGAGATCATCCGCATGTCTAGCAGGTATATAAGGTTTCCATACCATACAGTTGACCAGCCAAACATTAAAGCACAATTTGCAGCGGTCGCCTGTCTTCCCAAGGTAATTAGAGCGATCAACTGCACTCACATTGCTATAAAGGCGCCATCTGAAGACGAATTTGCATATGTGAACCAGAAAAATTTCCATTCAATAAATGTGCAAATAATACGTGATGCTCAAATGCGCTTAACATAATACACACACTTATTAATGATTCCTACTTGTCTTCCTCATGATGTAGAGTAGGCAAAATCTGATACGTAGTGGGGGAAAAAGAAGAATGAGTTCATCAGACGCTGGATTCGAACCGCGTTCTTGAATGACAGGGTCAAAACATGTTGCCATGTGCGGTACGAGCTACGCCACTCACACTGTTGATGTCCTCCCTCTTTAGCTTTGTTGTCTCTGCCGAACAAACAGGCGGAAATTACTCAACTAGCTCATTCCAAAGACAAACTTGCAAATAACACCGTTTTTCTTCGGTCTACCTCCGATAGGAGCAGTTGTGAGTGTTGGGGAGGGAAAGAGGCATAGGTTTGCATAAAAATGAGAGTTTTCAGTTCGAGCACGTGCAGAATTTCACAGAGGCAAAACAACACACAGATGCAGGGGAGAAGTTGACTGCGTTTACATGGACATCAGTAATAGAATTATTTGACAAATTCTTAATTTGTTTACTTTAACTGCTGTTTGGCACTTTCACTTTTATTCAGGAACGTGTTATGCATGCCCCCCGTGACAAACGAGATATTGCATACGAGGAACTGCTGGAAGAATGGTGGAATAATAATGGAATGGTTGATACCGCACAATGAATTGGGGAAAAAAAAACTAATGTACTGTAACGTTACATACTGTACACCTAACGTACTGTAAACTTAGTAACTATATAATTTTGACTAGGGTATGTCTTTTAAACACTGAAAGAGTTCTGCTGATGATACTAGCCAACTTTGCCATCTGAATAAACAAACAAAGACCACTGATCGCTTACCATATCTGTAGAGACAGGACAATCAACACCAACTGGAACTGCGTTTTTTTTAAAAGGAGATGAGCAACAAATCTGGATTTTACCATTTCCAGATGCATCAAAGTAGAGATCTGCGCGGGACTAAATTTTGAATCCCGCTCCCGCCAGGTTTTAGCCCGAACCCGACCGCTCCCGCTTATATTAAGAATTTATTGTCCCGCTGCCCGACCCACCCCGTTTTCTGGCCGCCGCGCCCGATCCCACTAAAGAGCGGGGGAGAATAAAACCGAAAATCCCCCAGCTATACAGTCCAGACAGCCAAGCTGTCTGTATAAACACACACACAAACAGACAAATCTCTCTCTCTCTCATACGCGCGCGCGCACTAACACACACACAAGCACCAAGCAGACACACAGGCGTTTGCTGTTATATCAACTCAAAGGCTTGTAATACCATGTATCAAGTACCAATGTAATATCAAAAGGTTTTATATAAAGGTATATAAATACTGAGTCGCGCCAGCTCCGGGCCGCATTGCACATTACTCTCGGGCCGATTCCGGCTCGCTTACGGCCGCCGCATCTGGCCCGATTGATTCGGGCCGGAATCTGGCAGTGAGTCCACAAGCATCCGGAGTCCGGCAGCCGGAGCCGGGCTGAGTGGTAAGTCTCCGGCAGGCGAGAATCTAGCCGGAACTGGCCTGAGTGTATTTTGCTATCTGGGAAAGCTCTCTCTCTCTCATTCGCGCACGCACTAACATACACACACACAAGCACTAAGCACACACACAGGCAAAGCTCGCTCTCGCTCTCTCTCATTCGCAGAGCAATATCCGCGATATTGCTAGACAGCCCGCTCCCGTCCTAAATTAAACCCGTTACCGACCGCTCCCACGATTTATTCGGAAATTTATTCCCGCGCCGCAGAAATCTGGTTGGGTCCTGCGGCGCCCACGGGACAGCCGCGGGAATGCAGACCTCTACATCAAAGCTCTCATGTAAAAAAAATCGCGTACACTGTAATCCACACTTGAGTCCAGCTGCGCTCTCATAGCAGGGAAATGAAAACAAAACCTTTATTTCAGCACATTTATAAACACAACACTGACCCATGTCTCCAAACAATTCTTCTTCTTCCTCTTGTTTTTTTTTCAACACAGTGTATCCTCTCTCTGTCGTTTTCGAAGCTATCATGCATATTAAAGTTGCACTGCACACACCAGGGATGTCCAGACTCAGTCCTGGAGGGCCGGTCGGTCTCCTGCAAAGTTTAGTTTCAACCCCAATCACACACAGCTGGCCTAGCTAATCAAGCTCTTACTAGGCGTTCTAGAAACATCCTGGCAGGTGTGTTGAATCAAGTTGGAGCTAAAATCTGCAGGACACCGGCCCTCCAGGAGCGAGTTTGGACACCCCTGGCATACACAATAGAGCGCTTATAGGTTTGAAGCAAGTCTTTCTCATGTATTAATGCTGCTCACTCAAATGCGTCACGTGGTACTTGCTGGTACAGACATCCAGTCTCCATGCTGGAATACACACAAGGATCTAATGGTCAAGACGTAACTTTGAAAATTCGTTTCAAAGCGGAAGAATGAATTTGCTCAAACTTTTTAGTGAAATATATGTGTCCTAATGGTGTTTTAAGTAGCTTGAGACACATATATGACTGTCAACATCTCAAAAAATGTGTTCTGGCGTTTCGTGACCCTTTAACTGAAAAAAATAACAGGAAGTGCATTTTCAGATTTCTATTAAAGATTAAAAGGACAAACTAGCAATGTGAACTAACAAGACCATATGATTAGTTTATGTTAGCTTCATTTATACCTTAACAGTGAAATTTTACAGTATTTACAATTATATTTTCTCATCTACAGAAAGTCTTTCTGGTTCATTTAGTATGTTGGAAATAAAAGCATTTCCACATTTTTTACAAACTATTTTTAGGGTCTATATTATAAGCCGTAGTTTTTTTTACTACTGTTGAACCGGCATAGTGGCTCAGTGGTTAGCACTGTTGCCTCTCATCAAGAAGGTCGCTGGTTCGAGTCTCGACTGGGCCAATTGGCATTTCTGTTTGGAGTTTGCATGTTCTCCTCGTGTTGGCGTGGGTTTCTTCCATGTGCTCTGGTTTCCCCCACAGTCCAAACACATGCACTTTAGGTGAATTGAATAAACTAAATTGGCTGTAGTGTGTGTGTGTGTGTGTGTGTGTGTGAGAATGAAAGGGTGTTTTCCAGTACTGGGTTGCAGCTAGAAGGGCATCAGCTGCATCAAACATATGCCAGAAGAGTTGAGAGGGGTCTGGCTGCAGACTCGGTGCAGTGCAATCTGAGCTGCATCCAATGATTTTTAATGCGCTCACCTAACCCCACCCCTAACCCTACCCATCACAGTGACGTCACTCGCTCCATTGAGTCTGACGTTGCATCGCTGAGTGATGCAATCTCAGCTTGCATCATCAAGGCTGCATCCAGATACTATTGGAATAGTTGGCAGTTCATTCCGCTGTGGCGACCCCTGATGAATAAGGGACTAAGCCGAAGGAAAATTAATGAATAAATGAACAAACTAGTTACCTTACCTAATTGATCTAGCTTGCCTAATTACCTTAGTTAAGCCTTTAAATGTTACTTTAAGCTGAATACTAAAATCTTGCAAAGTAACTAGTAAAACAGTGTGTACTATCATCATGGCAAAGACAAAATAAATTAGTTCTTTAAACTATTATGTTTTGAAAAAAATATTCTCTCTGTAAAACAGCATTATTTTATTATTACCATTTAAATTAACACTGTCCTAAAAACACACAAAAGAAAAAGTAAAAATAGTATCTGGTATTGGCCAAAAGAGTGTCAACTAATACTAGGAGCTGTATTGTACTGTATAGTCGACCAGACTTGCACATCGCTTTTCCTAACACACACTTCTGTTCCCTAAACAGGAGCAGAGTTGTGCTGTATTGGCAGATGCAAGGCTCTCTACAGCTTTGCGTCAGAGAGAGAGGACGAGTTAAACATTAATGAAGGTAATAAGGCAGTTCATCTTAATACATCATCCTTCTTCACCTGCATGTGTCTTGTTGACTCTGTCTTCGATCTGCCAGGAGACGTGTTGGAGATCTTTGAGAAGGACGACACAGGCTGGTGGTTCGGTGAGCTGAATGGACAGAAAGGACTTTTCCCTTCCACATATGTTGAAGAGCTGCCTGTTTTTACTGCCATGAAGTCGTCTGATGCCTAACTTCAAGAGAACATGTGGAGGAAAAGGTCATTGACTCCACTGCCACTAGATCATTACTCACTCATACTTTAACCCTTTAGTGAGTGAGGAACCATATTTGCTAGGTTATTTGACATGGATTATGAGGATTATGTTTATATATATATATATATATATATATATATATATTAATATATATATATATATATATATATATATATATATATATATATACATACATACATACATACATACATACATACATACATACATACATACATACACAGTTGAAGTCAGAATTATTGGCCCCCCTAAAATATTAGACCGCTTGTTTATTTTTTTCCCCAATTTCTGTTTAACGGAGAGAAGATTTTTTTCAACACATTTCTAAACATATTAATTTTAATAACTCATTTCTAATAACTGTTTTATTTTATCTTTACCATGATGACAGTAAATAATATTTTACTAGATATTTTTCAAAGACTCTTCTATACAGATTAAAGTGACATTTAAAGGCTTAAACTAGGTGAATTAAGTTAAATAGGCAGGTTAGGGTAATTAGGCAAGTTATTGTAAACCAGTGGTTTGTTCTGTAGATTGTCGAGAAAAAATATAGCTTAAAGGGGCTAATAATTTTGTCCCTAAAATGATTCATAAAAAATTCTAACTGCTTTTATTCTAGCCGAAATAAAACAAATAAGCCTTTTTACAGAAGAAAAATTATTATCAGACATACTGTGAAAATGTACTTGCTCTATTAAACATCATTTGGGAAATATTTAAAAAAGAAGAAAAAAATAAAAAAATCGATATATATATATATATATATATATATATATATATATATATATATATATATATATATATATATATATATATATATATATATGTATATATATATATATATATATATATATATATATATATATATATATATATATATATATATATATATATATATATATATATATATATGTATATGTACACTGTTTAAGTCAGAATTATTAGCCCTTCAGTGATTTTTTTTCTCTTAATATTTCTCTTAAATATTTAACAGAGCAAGGATTTGGTTTTATTTCAGCTAGAATAAATTCTAATAAAAATAATATTTCTAATTTCTAAAAAAAAACAAAAAAATTTCTAAAAAAAAAAAAAAAAAACATTTTAAGGTCAATATTATTACCCCTCTTAAGCTTTTTTTTTTCTACAGAACAAACTATTGTTATAGAATGACTTGCATAATTACCCTAACTTGCCTAATTAACCTAATCAAGCCTTTAAATGTCACTGTAAGCTGTATAGAAGTGTCTTGAAAAATATCTAGTAAAATATTATGTACTGTCTTCATGGCAAAGATAAAAGAAATCAGTTCTTAGAAATTAGTTCTTAAAACTATTATGTTTAAGAATGTGTTGAGGAAAATCTTCACTCTGTTAAACAGAAATTGGAGGAAAAATATACAGGGGGCTAATAATTCTGACTTCAACTTCAAATAATGTTCGGCTTCTGTGATATAATAATGACTTATTTTCCCAAGACCTCAATGCATCTCAATGAGTCACAGATTTGAATGTAGTTTTGCCTTCATGCTTTTTGGATTTGCATTTCATGGAGTAGTTTATGAAGTATCACAGCTATAAATCTTTTATGCTCTATTGACGAAAAAGCCATCTACATCTTGAATACCCTGGGGTTGAGAAATCTAAAATAAAAATTGTATTTTGGGGTGAAATTTTAATACAAGGAAAATTAAAACAGTTTTTTAACATAATTAATGGGATTAAAATAATCATTCAGTAGAATCACTTAATAAATCCAAAGAGCACTCACTAGGCATGTCACGATAAGGGACTTTTGTTGTGCGATATTTTTTCACAGAAATTGTTGCGAAAAGCGATACTGTTGTCATTTTGAGACCATTTTATGCAACTGATTATATGATTATAACAGGATAATAATATATATATATATAAAAACACATGCAAGCGCAGGTTGCCAGATTGACGACATCAACAACAGTGTGCCTGACTGTCGAGTCTAAAGGCTAATATAAACCGTGATCTAAATAAAATCAATGGCACACAATAGAAGGAATATTTACATATTAAAAGGAGTTTTTGTTCTAACCAACACCTGAAATTAATATTTTAGAAACAGCTTCTATTTACCACTGGTGAACAACATGACTGACAGTGATCATCTCAGAAACACCTCATGTGCTTTATTCAGTGTTTAATGCTAATAATGTGAGTTTGAATGGCATTTTACATTACATTTATTGCCATAGTACTGAAAGCAGCAACAGATCACAGAAATATTCACCTCAGAAATTGACAATAAAGTAAACCATTAGAAATTGAGAACTGTGACTTAACACATATCAGTGATTCAGCAACTACATTTAATAATGTTAATAATTTTAAAGAGGTTTAATGTGTATTAAGTAGTTTATAAAACTTATCATTTTGTTGGAGTGCAGTGAGTGCACTATTCTGTGCCTCTGAATGGCTGTATTTAAATTTCTGTCATGCCAAATTGCGTATCACTGCAAATATAGTCACAAAGCGTGTTGTTAGGACACTGGGTTACAATGTAACCTGCTCACCTAATGCTTACATTAGTAATAAATATTTAGATTATTTGCTAATCAATGACCACCTCATGTGAAACTCTGAATCTGCGTCTCATTTTGGAGTCTGTTACTGTCCACCAAAAGTCGCATTTCGGTCAGGGAGGCACACTTTGGCTGCATATACACTGCACTGTTCAAGTGACTCAATTCTATTTTTTTTTCTCCCATGTGGCACAGATCGAATATGGCATTAAAAACCGTTGCGAATGACGTCAAGTCTGTCACTTTCTTTTCCGACCAGACTTTAGCAGAGTCCCAAACCTTAAATCTCAAACACGAGGACTAAAACAGGTTTTTTTTTGTCATATAGCACAGGTACTTAAGCATGTTAACGAGAGCGAGAGAATGCAATGTCCGCCACGTAACCAATATAAAACTAGTGTGTACATCTCGTGCATTAATCACGCCATGGACATTACATTAAGATGCCTAAAGAGTTGAAAAAAGCCTATATATCAAAAGTAGATGGACAAATGAGAACCTTTCTGTCAAACTATAGTAAAACAGCTTGTTAAAAGCTGCAAACATATTACATACAGGAATAGTGAAAAGAGCACTCTTTAATTATCAGCTGTTAGTCAGCGCCCGCTCGTTTTTTTCCTGGTCATTGCGCCTTTGCCATGTGCTGTGTAAGGGTGCTTTCACACCTGTGAATCGATTCAGTTGTTGCGAAACAGAGATTAGAATTGTTACATTGTTGCTCTTTGCTCTTGGAGCGGTTCGCTTTCACACTGCAAAGTTTCTAATCGGACCAAAAGAGCTAAAACAAGTCACGTGCGAGTAAACTCTCCTTACATTGGTCAGAGTGTCAGGGTTTATTTTGCAGCGTCCCGCTCAGCTGTCAGGAGAGGTGGTGGTTTGGTGGTGATTGTCAGGGTGCGCGCGTGACGTGTCTGGGGAGAGACACGGTGGGGAGGGGTGAGAAGGGTGCGCGATGATGCCTATTTGAGGACTGGGAGAGAGACGCGAGATTACCGGGAGATCATCACTCGTTTGCGGGCATCCGGAGACTCGCGAAACTTCCCGCCCTACTCATAATTCTCTCTTCATATAGCCGTAAGCCTATTACATATCCATAAAACACTGTGATATAACCGCGCTCGGATCGGATCGCTTTCTCACTGCAATCGAACCGCTCCAGGGTTCGTTTCAATCGAGCCGAGACCACCTCATTCAAGCGATCTCGGAGCGATTACTTTGGCGCGGAACAGAGCGCGATTGCCCTGTTCACATATGCCAATCGAACCGCGCTAACTGGGCAAACGAGATACGTTCCGAAACAAAAGTGTAGGTGTGAAAGCACCCTAAATGCAGACGATCGGATACGAGTCACTTTTAAAAGATGATGTAAGCAGGTCATCAAAAAAAAGTCGGATACAGTCACAAAATCGGAATTGACCATCAAGATCTGCAGTGTAAATGCAGCCTTTGAGAGCCTCCCAGACTGAATGAATAAATAGGCTGTTTTCCATGAAGGCAACCCAGGGTGCTGAAATATAATTGGCTAAAGTGGCAGAGGGCGGATTAAATGACCAAAACAAAGACAACCATTCAGGCACGTAAACACACAATATCAAAGCACAATATCTGACTTCAGCATTGTTTTTCAGATAAACAAGAATGTTCACTTAGCTTGTTTCTATAATGCAAACATACCATGGTATTTTTATGCTTTAAAAAAACTCAAAGTAAGTCAAAAACTTACATACAGCACCTTTAAGGTTATTTAAATTCTATAATTTGATGTTAGGGCGAGGCAGTGGCGGAGTAGGTAGTGCTGTCGCCTCACAGCAAGAAGGTCGCTGGGTCGAACCTCGGCTCAGTTGGCGCTTCTGTGTGGAGTTTGCATGTTCTCCCTGTCTTCGCGTGGGTTTCCTCCGGGTGCTCCGGTTTCCCCCCCAGTCCAAAGACATGCGGTACAGGTGAATTGGGTAGGCTAAATTGTCCATAGTGTGTGAATGTGTGTGTGGATGTTTCCCAGAGATGGGTTGCGGCTGGAAGGGCATCCGCTGCGTAAAAACTTGCTGGATAAGTTGGCGGTTCATTCCGCTGTGGCGACCCCGGATTAATAAAGGGACTAAGCCGACAAGAAAATGAATGAATGAATGAATGAATTTGATGTTATCTCCAAATATAGCACAAGTTGTCGATATATTGATTATTGTGAATAATTCACTCACTAATGAACAATGTATTACTGTGGCTTGTAAGCAGTATTAAAAGTATGCAAATGCAATATAGAACCAATTAATTAATTGACATGATTGCGTAAATGTCCTTACTACACATCAAAACTGTGAAAAAATTGATGTTTTGGGTTTTTTGTGATCATGGGTAGCCTCTGAATGAAACACGGCTGCTATATAACGTTTCACAAAAAATGTGTTGTTAATTTTATTAATGATTTTGATCACACAGCATTCAAATTGTTTACATTATATTGTCACTGTAGTATAAAACGAAGCACTTTAAGTTTTACGACTTGTATAAATGTTGTTTATTGTTAAAAATAATGAATCAATAAAGCAATGTACAAAGCAGAAACAATTTAATACTTCACACTAAGTGATTACTGGTGGTTCAAAAAATAAAAAGCAGGATATATTTGCTGATGATATCTATAAATATGGTGTCTGGGTCTCTGACCGTTTCTGAAATTTAGGTCATCTTTGCACCTGTATGAAGCGCCACAAACTCTCTCCGGACGTTAGCCAGGAAGGCAGAGAAGTTGTTGGTTTCCTGCAGTCTGCTCTCTAGCTGTGTCATTTTCTCCAGAGGAGGGTCGCAGGAGATAACTGAAGAAAAAAATGATCATGGTTATAAAATATTGACAGATCATCTTTTTTTTCATGATTATGAGAATTATACAATGTTATTAAATGAGCAATTCCAGCGTTATGGATGTGACATTTGCAGTAAAATCTTAAAACATTATTTCAGATAGTATGCATATGTTAAAATTATACTGAAACATCAGTTTATATTTTCCGAAACAACTAGCCACAGAGTCATGGGATCAGAAAAACATCAATCTGTAAACATTTTTTTTTATTTATTTTAAATGAGGGAGATAAACATGCGTTATGGATGTGTGTAAAAAAATTTGCGAGTTTACTGTATACAACATACTAATTCTGTGAATTAAACTGCACAACCTAAAAAAAAAATGCTCATAGAAAAGATAAGAGTTGGCTCACTATAGTACAAAAACGATAGATTTTATTTTATTAATGCATTTATGTGAAAAAAAAGCTTCATTATGGATGTGACAGATGTAAAATTCAGACTGTTGTGACTTTGGTAAAAGAAATATAATTGTTACTGGAAAATTATATGTGTACACACACACACACACACACACACACACACGTGTACACACACATGTGTAAACACACGCACACACACACACACACACACACACGTGTAAACACGCACACACACACACATGTACACACATGTACACACACACACACACACACCACAGGATTAATGACATTTTACTATACATTTAAATAATATACTTTATTTTAAGTTGTAATATTTTTTCAAAATTTTACAGCTTGTGGCACAAACTTAAAACACTGAAATAAATATAAAATAAAATAGACGTTGTTTTATTGGTATAAAGATAACATGGATAATTGGTTCTAACGGGAAAAGCAGGTTTATCCGTTCAAAAGATGAGTCTTACTGTGGTAAATGCCCTCTGCATCCAACTGGAGGAGAAACGCATGAACCATGTCTGGATCTTTAGCATTGATGTTCCTGAAGACAAACTGCAGCTTTTCACCTTCAAATAAATCAAATCACAAGAACAAACCTTACACCTCCGAATACAGTTGAAGACAAAATTATAGATCAGTGCAGTTTAATTATTGTTATTAATTTTAATTATTTAAATAAGTATACATTTATATATATATATATATATATATATATATGAGCCTAATTAACCTTTTGTAAAGCTGTTTTAAAACAATAACAACTTCCTAATTAACCTAGTTTAGCCTTTAAATTGCACTTTAAGTTGAATACTGGAATCTTTTAAAAATAACTACACTGTAAAAATGCTTGGTTCCACACAATCGACTTGTGTTGGGACAACATGAAGGAATGAAGTTAGCTAATCCGTTTTTACAAATTTAGGTGGATTAAACATAAAACAATAAATAAAAAAAAGAAGTGTTGTTTCAGCTCATTTTAAATGCGTAGTTTGAACAAACAGCAAACATCATTTTTTAAATGTAGTAAAATAGTATGTACTGTCATCATGGCAAAGACAAAAGAAAATAGGAACTGGTTATTAAAACTGTTTAAAAATGTGTTGACAAATCCATCCATGAAACAGCACCTTAATTAAGGGCTAATAATGTTGTTTTCAACTGTATAAGACTGCTGCTAACAACTTCAAAACTGAATACACAATTGTACTGCAAACTGTATCAACACAAACTTCAAATTATAAATCTGAGTGATTAGAAAATCTGGAAATGCTCACATATGATTAGTGACCTAGAACTAGAGCCAAAACATTTTCTTCAGAACACTTTACATACCTCAATGATTTTCAATACATTTGTATTGATATATACCAATAATTAATATATATAGTGCTCAGCAAATATGAATACAACCCCCACAAATCTCTCATTTACATTAATTTCTTCTAGAAGAAGCTTTACAATATTATTTTTGTGCATATACATTAGATTAGTCAGTACTGAAGCCAAATCTGGAGCTAATCTAACAAAATCACGGTAACACTTTATTGTGATGGTCCATTTGAGTATTAGGCCCAATCCCAATTCTACCCCTTTAGCCCTTCCCTTTATCCCTACCCCTCGTTTTGCGCATGAACGCCAAGGGGTAGGGGTTTCCCAATTCTCTTAAGCTTGAAGGCGTAGGGCTAAGGGGAAGGGGTCATAACCGCGTTCGGGTTCTACTGTCATGCTTATAAAAAAAAAAAAAAAACGCTAAATTTCGAGATCTAGAATCCCTATTAAATAACTCCTGTACAGCAGTCCCAAAACATTCTGACACTCGAATACCCAGTCAGTAATGTCTAGTGGCTGTCAATGGGCTTTTTTTACAGTGTCTGCTATAATGTAAATGTTGTTTTTGGTGTGTTTACATTGATGAATATGGCCACTGTGTAAATACAAAGTAAAATTACGATCATATTGCCACAATAGATTGTTATGATAACATACTATATGCCTACAGTGATCTCCTGAAGATAAATACCCAAAAATATCACAACTGGAATCACTACAGCAGTCGCCATCGTCTGATCTCACATGAAGCAGGAGATCGCGAGGACATATGATGACGTGTGCAGGTGCTGTAGTGCTGCCCCAATTCTTAGGAGAAAATTTTGAAGCCCTTCCCCTTCACCCTCGATTGTAAGGGCCAAGGGGAAGGGGTAGGGGTACAAAAATAAAATGGGATTGGCCTTAGTAGACTGTCGGCTTATTATCTGTTGATACTGCTTCTTCAACAGACATTTAACTGACTATAAGAAACTTTGCAAGTACATGTCAACTTACACTAACCCCAACCCTAAACTAACAGTCTACTTATAATCTAATGAGATTTAGTTGGCATGTAGATGCAATGCAACTTAAATTCAACAAACGGACTATCAAAATAAAGTGTGACCAAAATAAATTACAATAATGGTTATTAAATTAGTAGCCCAATTGTATATGTTATAGAAAAATATTAAATAAAATGTTAAAAAATAGCAAAAGAAACAAAATAATATAAATACAATTTTGTTGAAATGTTGTAGTTTGTGTATTCTGTGACTAAAATATTAATTAAATAAATATATCGGTTTAATAAATCTGTTTTGTTCAAATGCACCAATATATATTCACCATATTAACTGAGAAATGGGTAAACGTATACATTTTCAAAATGGGGTGTACTCAATTATGCAGAGCAACGTAATGAGGAAAATAACTTTAGTTATATGCCATTGTTAAGCGCAAAGACTTTACCTTGAATTTTTCTGATCTCAAGGCTGAGATGCTTCTGAAAGACGTCTTTACATTTGTTCAGCTTCTTCAGCCTGTCCTTGTTGGCTTTGTTTTGTGACTGAATCACTGTAGAAATGCATATAATACCCATTAGTTTAGACTAACAAAATGAACAGGATTTGTATTTCTAATTTGCAGATAGAAACGCAGAAATGGGTAATAAGCTAATACTTATTATATTTTCTTTTGCTTTTAATTTAAAGGTAAGCATAATTAATAATTCACGAATGTTAGGGATGCAACAATTATTTTGGTTGTAGGATTATAGTCTAAGGAATAATCATGGTTATGATTATTATGCATTTATTGATTTCAAAACACTACTAGTTTAGAAAATCACTAAAAAACTCCTTATATTTTATAATGTTATTTATTCCGGCTTAGTAACCAAATAATACAGCACAAAATAATAATAAATTCTCTTTGAACTTAAAAATAAGTGAAAAAAGTTTTTGGCATTTAAACATGCCAAAATTAATCATTTTACACTGAAAATAAATGACAAAACAATAAATAAATGAAATAAAAAAAGTATTTGTCTAATGTAAATCTAAGCAACATATAAACTAAGTAATTCCCTTTTAGAAAAGCAAATGTAGTCAAAGGCTGCTGAAAATATGCACTCCACTGAAAATAAATTGTGTGTGCAAAAGGCCTTAGTTAATAGCATCAGCCATAGTTAAAATCAACCTTTAATCCAGTGTGCGTGCATATTAGCTTCAGTGTACAAGCCTTAAACTCTAAACAGGCGCACAGTTGGCATAACTTTGTTTAGTTGGTGTAGTTTTGTTTTGTGCCGAAATGTGTTGTTGAAAAGCCTTTACGGTTAATTAAATGTGATGAATTAAAGCATGGTTAATAGTGAAACTGGTTAATCGTTGCATCCCTAACCATCGTTGCATTTCTTTGCAATTATTTAATGCAAATTACTGATAAAGTTCCTAAATGGTCAGTGCTTCTTTTGGTAACTAGATTTTCATTTTAGAAACGGATATTGAAAAATCAAATGTTTTTTGATTTTCGTTTTAAAATTCAAAAGTAATATTGAAATACGAGATACGTTTTTCTTTTTTATGGTGAAAAAGGAAAAAGCAAAATTCAAAAATGATGATTTGATTTTCATATTTTATTTTGAATAACAAAAAATTAAATCCCCAGAAAACAAAAATTAATAAAGACTTGTTTTTTATATTCCAAAACCTGGCCGACTCATTCACAGAGACACAATGATGCCACACACAGGCTAGCCTACTATAGGCTATTATTCCACTTAATAATGTTATTAAAGGTATTTTCTTGTGATAACAGGATTTTGTTGAGACAAATTTTCCTCATTAAAGCCGGTTATATATATATAATATTGTATCATAATAATATATTATATATAAATATTTATTTATATAATAAATAACTATATAATAATATATATAATTATTATTATTTTATTATTACTTTTACATAGCAGCATTTAAATGGAACAGCATATTTGATGATATATGCATTATTTGCATTGTTTTATTGAACAGTTTTCTAAAAATAAAGTTTATTGTTAAAAGCACTTCCACTTCAGTGGACTAACATTGGACATTCGTTTGGAATCATTGCGCACATTTCAACAAGTCATCTCTCCACATTATTGTTTAAAATTAAAATAAACAAAATTAATTTGATCTGAAAGGATTTCAGTATGTTTCAAAAACATCGTCTAAGCATCCCAATGTCTTTTTAAACAGGACTTTCGGACAACATTACGATAGCTTTAAGACCGCTGTTGTGTGTGTCTTTACCCTAAATACAGCCTATTCTATTGCCTAATTTAACATGTGTGTGTGTATGTATATATATATATAATAATTTATATTATATATATATATTATAATTTCAATTCATGTATTAAAAAATCTGTAGTCTATGCTAGAAAGTAGACTTTTTTTAATTGCTTCTTTTTACTGTCATTCAATGTATTTTTGGTCAATATTAATCAATGCATTATAACTTTGAGCATAAACAGCACTGCAAAAAAGTCAGTTGGCGCCGAATAGCTCAGTAAAGCAACACAATGCCTGCATATACCGTCAAAATATAGGTTGTTTCATTTAAAACATGCAAAAAAAAAATTTAAAATTAATAATAATAATTATATATATATATATATATATATATATATATATATATATATATATATATATATATATATATATATATATATATATATACACATACATACATATATATATATACATATATATATATATATATATATATATATATATATATATATATATATATATATATATATATATATATATAATTATTATTATCACTAATTTTAAAACAAAAATAAAAAAAGGCTCATTTTTCTTTTTTCAATATCCATTTCTAAAATTAAAATCCAATGACCAAAAGATACACTGACCCTAAATCCACTCATCTCTGACACACAGTTGAAGACAAAACTATTAGCCCTCCTGTGAAGCTATAATTATATAAATATTTACGAAGCGCTGTTTAAAGGACAAATTATTTTAAACATAAGAGCTTTAGTACCCAATTTCTATAAACTAATTTCTTTTACATTTGTCATGATGACAGTACATCATATTTTACTAGTTATTTGTCAAGATAACAGTCTTCAGCTTAAAGTACTATCTAAAAGCTTGTTAACCTAGCAAGTTATATTAAGCAACTCACTGGACAACTACGGTCTGTTCTGTAGCCAATCAATAATACATAATTTCTCAAGGGGCCTAATAATATTGATCTTAGCAGTTATCAGTTTTATTATATTATTCAAGTCAACACTAAAAGAAATAAAACTTTCTTCAGAAGAAAAGTATAATAGGAAATACTAATTTCCTATTATCCTCTGTTATCCTCTGTTAAACATTTCCTCTGTTAAACATCACTATTTTGAGACATGAGGGCTAATCATTTTGTCTTCATCAATGGCTTTTTAAATTTATAATAGCAATTGTACATCAACATCTGAGAGGAAAGATAGTTCTACACACATTCCCTGTTTTTGGCCTGATCCTTCTTGAGCTTCTCAATTCTCTGAAACAGGAGCGCTTTGTGATGCTCCTTGTCTTCAATCCCCGACACAATCTCAACATGTTCAGCAGACTTCTCTCTCAGTAAAGACGAGTTCTCCTTCAATTCTAATTTAAAAACACATTTAAGTAAGGTGGTGGTTATTTAAGATGCACACATATTATATATTTCTATTATATTATATACAAGTCAATTTCTTACCTTGTTTGTTTTTTTGTATCATGTCAAACATGGTTTCATCCTCGTTGCATTTCTTAAAGCATGTATCTGTGTAGAGAGAGAGAGAGTTTTAAATGTATTGCCATATCAGCTTCTCTGGCTATTCTCATGGCAAAATGTAAAAAATAAATAAATAAAATAAAAATATTTTATTAAAACATTTTATAAATATCACTTTTTATTATGGCTGCCAATATATCATTTCAGCATCGATATTTCAATCTGTGCAAATTATTTATACAATGAAGACTATGCCGTGTTATTTTTCATTATTATTGAATTTCTGTACTATAATACTGTTAGACTCCATTATAAAATGCTGTTCTATTTTCATCTGTGCTTTAATTAATTTAATTTTGTAAACATTTTTTTTTATAAATGTGCACATTTTATGTAGATGTATTCCCCTACAAAACCAGGCCAACTCAACATAAAATTAGGAATTCTTACCAATTAGTTATCTTAAGTAATTATTTTCATATTGCAATATATATTGCAAAAAATATTGCAATGTTAGTTTTTTTTCCAATATCATGCAGCCCTACTTTTTATATTAATAAAAGAATTATAACAATAAAAAGACATCAACAGCAATACAAATTATACAAGATAAAATACAACAATAATAATAATAAAAGATAAAAATGTAAAACAGTTTAAGGTTTACTTTTGATTCAAATGGTACACGTATTTGTGTAGTAAAGAAGATTAAATGCACAAATGCAGTAAACTTTCTATTTTACACAGTATATCCTGGTGTTATAAAATAAAGAAGCAATGTGGGTATTGTTTTTTTGTTGTTGCCACTTCTGGCATCAGGTGAAATAAACAATATATTAAAACTTCTAATTTAATAATATATATAAATGAGATATTTCAAAGCAATATTTGTGCATATACATTAGTCAGTACTGAAGCCAAATCTGGAGCTAATCTAACAAAAAATCTTAAGATAACGGTCCGAACATAAGTACACCAAAATTTATATGTTAGGGAAAAAAATAAAACATGTGTAACAAACTGCTGGCCTACGGGCCATTTGGCACACACACGCACAGTTGAAGTCAGAATTATTAGCCCCCCTATTTTTTCCTCTGTTTAGCGGAGAGCAGATTTTTTTCAACACATTTCTAAACATAATAGTTTTATGAACTCATTTCTAATAAACAATTTATTTTATCTTTGCCATGATGACAGTAAATAATATTTGACTAGATCTTTTTCAAGACACTTCTATACAGCCTAAAGTGACATTTAAAGGCTTAACTAGGTTAATTAGGTTAACTAGGCAGGTTAGGGTAATTAGGCAAGTTGCTGTATAACAATGTTTTTTTTTTCTGTAGACTATCCAAAAATATATAGTTTAAAGGGGCTAATAATTTTGACCTTAAAATGTTTTTTTTTTTTTTATTTAAAACTACTTTAATTCTAGCCAAAATAAAACAAATAAAACTTTCTCTAGAAGAAAAAATATTATCAAACATACAGTACTGTGAAAATTTCCTTGCTTTGTTAAACATCATTTGGGGAATATTAAAAAAAGAAGAAAAAAAAAACAAACAAAAAAAAACAAAGGGGGCTAAGACGCCTGATATAAAAGAAACATTTTAAAAATAGTAAAATGAATAAACAAAAATATCTCAAATTTAGTTGAAATTTTGTAATTTGTATTTTTTTGTAATATTTTGCTTGAATTTAAATGTATTATCTTTTTTTTGAAAGATGTTTGGTTTTGTAATTTTCAAAATGGTGTACTCGTTTATGCTGAGCACTGCTTTATATATATATATATATATATACAAAAATATATATATATATATATATATATATATATATATGAAAAAGTCTGCGAGTTTACAGCACACAACATACTTTGTAGAAAATCTGTGAATTAAACTGCACAACCTTAAAGACACGATCCTCATCAAAAGGATAAGAGTCGGCTCACTATAAAACAAAAAGAACTGATTTCATTTTATTTGACATTTTTGCATTTGTGATGAAAAAGCTTTGTTATGGATGTGACATCTCTCTGTTATGGATGTGAAGGATGTGAAATTGCCACTTGTGTGACTTTAGTAAATTAAAAAAAATGGTTGACATTGACAGAAACAGTTTTGAGTATTTTTAAAGCACTGTAAAATACAAAAAAATGAAGAAATGGTTTTGCATTTTTGGCGAATAAGTAATTTTTTTTATAGCAAGGTTGACATTTGCATGAAATCGCTAATATATATAAAATACTTTTTTATCATTAATATAGCAAAGAGCTAATCATCATGATACTACATTTAATTTTGCTTTAAACAACTGAAAATATCTAGCTGGCAAATGTGTAAAATCCTGCACTCTAAAGGAGATCAAAACATAAAATCCCAATGAATATGTTGGAGCTGCACTGTGATGCTTAAATGGTCTTTTAATAATTATTGTTCTAAACATGCCTAACAAGATCGCTTGCTAAATAAACTGTTGTCACTTTAAGACATTTTAGTGAAGTTTTTAGTAAACCATGATGAAACATTGCTTGCAAAAACATTATGAAAACACAAACACGATGAAAATTCCTTCTATACAGTATAACCCTTTCATTAAATCCAGAGTGATGACTATAGTATTAGTGTTATAACAGTATATGTACTGTATTGCATATGCACTTTTGAAGCATTTTTCCAGCATTTCTCTCACCCAGGACAGATTTCTTGTACTGCCTGTGTTCCTGACAGAGCTCCGTGTCATTGAGCACTTCTCCCATGGCCTGATCCAGCATTTTGGCCCTGATCTCCTCCAGTTTGCTGTTGAACTGCTCCACTACATTATATTCTCTGACAGATGCCATGATGAGCTGCAAAACCAAACCAGCAAGACAGTGACAATTACTTACAATAGACCGACTGGGAATTCTATTTATTTTGTTGCTTTAATTACTTGCATCTGCCTAATGATAATGGCAAGACACTACAGCGCAACAGTTATTTATTTACTTATGTTTTAAAGAGGACCAATTATGTAAAAATCACAGTTTAAACACAGTTGTGCGGTAACAGTCTATGAATATAAGGGCCATTCTTTACATTTACATTTAGTCATTTAGCAGACGCTTTTATCCAAAGCGACTTACAAATGAGGACAAGGAAGCAATTTACACAACCAAGAGCAACAATGAATAAGTGCTGTCGGCAAGTTTCAGGTCTGTAGAGTCTAAGAAGGGAAGTATTAGTAGTATTAGTATTCTTTTTTTTTTTTTGGTACAGTTAGTGTGATATTCAGAGAGGCAATTGCAGATTAGGAAGTGTAGTGGAGACTAAATAGTTGGGTTTTTAGTCGTTTCTTGAAAGTAGCGAGTGACTCTGCTGTTCTGATGCAGTTAGGGAGTTCATTCCACCAACTGGGCAGATTGAGCGTGAGCGTTCGCGAAAGTGATTTCTTCCCTCTTTGGGATGGAACCACAAGGCGACGTTCATTCACAGAACGCAAGTTTCTGGAGGGCACATAGATCTGCAGAAGCGAGAGCAGATAAGAAGGAGCAAGGCCAGAAGTCACTTTGTAGGCAAACATCAGAGTTTTGAATTTGATGCGAGCAGCAACTGGCAGCCAGTGCAAACGGACTAGCAGCGGAGTGACATGTGCTCGTTTAGGTTCATTGAAGACCACTCGTGCTGCTGCATTCTGGAGCAGTTGAAGAGGCTTGATAGAGTTAGCTGGAAGCCCAGCTAGTAGAGAGTTGCAGTAATCCAGTTTGGAGAGAACAAGAGCTTGAACAAGGAGTTGAGCTGCATGTTCAGATAAGAAGATTCTTCAACTACAGGCACGTTTAGCCTTGTGAAGTTGAGTAAAAAAAAAAAAAAAACTTGTTCAAAATTAACGTAACTTAAGTTTAAACAATTTGTCTAGTTTTAAGAACTGTAAGAGGACAAACTTAGATAAGAACTGAAACTTTTTTCCATTGTGAACTGAATAAATGTCAATTCCACCACATCTCAATATACAGCTTATTTCAAAATGAAATACATTATTGCAGTCAAACATTGTCAAAGATCTTTTTTTTTGTATCTAGTTTAACCAATCTTTCCACAATACATATAATAATTATGCATTTGTCAATCAAATTAATTAGTTGTATGCTGAATTGTACACCTGTCACACTCTAAAATGTAATATTAATTTGGTTAAGAGTTTATTAGGCCATAAATAAACAAATAAATAGAGCATGAACATACATTGTGAATACACTTTTAATGTGTGATGACAACTTTTTCAATATTTTTTTTTATTGTGTGTAGTGATGGAAACGACAGTGACATTTCAACAGTTTATTGTGAAAAAATTAAAAATAGCTTCAGCGATTAGCTTTGAATTGATACTAGCCTTTCATGTATAAAAAAACACTCTTATTGACCTTAATTTTGTTTGGTTTTTAAAAACATCTTTGAAGGTACAACATGTTTGGAAATGACGTAGAATAAATGTATTTCCTTATCCAGCAAAATTTACCGTGATTTTTCTTCAAGTGTGTGAAAATTTTAATTCCCACCATCTTGAACATGTTGTCAGATGACACCATTCATTTTCACAGACACCACCTAAATAATTTTTCACACAAACATCTAAACATCATTACAGTGTTGTGGTGGAAATAACACTGATACGGTGTGACAGCTATATTTTGTAAAAAAACTATTATTGATAATAGCCTCTCATTAATAATTATGAAATATTTAACTTATTTCACTGGTGCTTAATTAAGACACATTAATAGATACCAGATAAATAATATTTTAAAATGTTATTTTCATTGTTAAAGTTTAAAACTCCGGGTGTGCGACAGGGTGAAAACAGTGATTTTGACACCTAAAATGAGGTTGAATAATATGAAAAATATATTAGAAAGCTAGTACATTTTTTACAAGTAGGTTTTATTGTTAGTTTGACAAAGAAAGAGACATTTGAACCAAATTATATATATATATATATATATATATATATATATATATATATATATATATATATATATATATTAGGATATATAATCATTTGGATATATAATCAAAGGACATAAAAGTGCCATAGTTGAAGAATTACCCATAAATAATTTCTAATGGTTATAATTGATACATTGTATTTTTTTAGAACCACACTTGATAAAAACAGTCTGCAGAAACACTTTGATCAACTTTCTCCCTTTGTACGTGTCATCAGGTTTTGCAGTTGGCACATAATGTGTATACGGCTTATTATTACACATTATCCACTCTAGTCTACTGTAATACAACAACATATAGTATTATACATAGAAAATACAACATTATAGGTTTTAACAATACTCATGTAACGTAATAACGAATACAGTACAAAATTGAGGTAATGTTGGATTTATATTCGCACATTCGCTAATTTTAAGGGCTCCTATATTGTTTACCACGCTAATTCGGTCTGAAACCGTCTGAAACCACATGTAAATACGACTTGAAAACAACATTAGTACTGTTTAATTGACTGTATTGTCAAACAGCGTTTTACTTTAATAGTATTTGGCTGCTGATATGATTTTAACTATTTACTTTCTGAAATTATATTATTAAGGATAAAGTCTGAATGTGTAAACATAACACCAACTTTACCTCAATCAGTATAACGTTACAGTTGCTGTCATAATAACATCATGTAAGTCACTGCAGCAGTTATTCGGTGCGATCTGATTTTATTTTCTCTCTTCTTTTAGCCCTAAAAGCTAGAAAGCACAGCTTTAATGATGTTTTAAGTGTCGTGAAGGACATTGAAACCACTTACCTGTTTTGTGAAGTAAAAATAGTCACAAGTTTGCTCTTGTTGTTTTCAAAAATCGGCGCCTGGATCCTTAACAGTTACACCGGAAATGGCGTCACACAAGCGCGCCGTCTCATCTACAAAATAGCGGCACGAAAAGATTGTGGTTAAACTATCAAAAGAAGACCAAATACGGTTAATTTAGCATTCTGAAGTGTGGATTTATATGAGTATTTAATGATTATGTAGATGATATGTGGTTGTTTATTTCTCCTCATTTTGTAGTAATGCTACGCCATCTGGTGTTTGAGCAGCATTACGTAACGTTAACATATGTTTCCTGAGGGACATTCATATATTAGTAAAACACAAATCGGAGACATGAAGAAACCTTAAAAAAAAAGTTGATTAACGTTAATGTCTTTAATATTTACCTTACATTTAAGGTAAACCTTTCCTTACATTTACATTGACTACAACTGTTGTCTTTGATAACCTAAAATACAACAAATATGCAGTTTTGAATTTATGGCTAAGACAAAATATAAAATACGATTCTAAATAAAATATTAAAATATAAACCACCATTATTGGATTGTTTTCTTCTAATGTTATTCTTTGATGCGATATGTTAATACAGTCATAGCCTTATTATGCAGCCCTTTACTGTTTGCTGTCATGTGGTCTTTCTGCTACAAACTCTCATCTAAAATGTATTAAGCATTTAGTTAAACCAGTTTTAAAAGCATTTTTTGACTTTTCTTTTTAACCAAATACATTTTGTCTCAAAAATTGCCTTATTGGCAGCTTTGTGACTATATAGCACTGTAAAAACGCTGAGTTCCACAAATCCTTCTTGATGTCCCAACACAAATCGATTAAGTTGACCTAATCTTTTTACAAATTTAAGTGGATTGAACATAAAACAGTTAAGTTGTATCCCTAATTAAACTTAAAGGTGCTGTATGTAAGTTTTTTGACTCTTCTAAAGCATAAAATACCATAATATGTTTGCAGATAATTAAGAAATAGTGAACATTCTTGTTTATCTGAAAATCAACGCTGGAGTCAGATATTCTGCTTTTAAAATCTGTTTTCCGTGTCAGAACGGCTGTCTTTGTAGTGGAAATTTACCCACCCACTGCTAGTTTAGCCAATTATATTTGAGCACCCGGGTTACGTTGCTGGAAAACAGCGTATTTCATTCATTCCTTCAGTTAGAAAGGCTCTCAAAGTAGGCATCCATGACCGAAATGTGAACTCTGGTGGACAGTAGCAAACTCCGAAATGAGACGCAGATTCAGAGTTCCACATGAGGTTATTAATTAGCAAATAATATAAATATTACCAACGTAAACATTAGGTGAGCAGGTTACATTGTAGCCTAACCCCGTGTCCTAACAACACATTACGTGACAAGATTTGCAGTGATAAGCAATTTGCAAATATGACAGAAATTTTAATACAGCTATTCAGAAGCACAGAATATGCAATCACTCATGAAATGGTAAGGTTTATATTCTACTTAATACATATTAACCCAGTTTAACATTATTAAATGTACATACTGAATCACTGATATGTGTTTAGTGTAAAGTTCAATCTCAAACTGTTTATTTCATTTTCCAGATCTAAGGTGAAATATCTGCTGCTGCTTTCAGTAGTTGGCAATAAAGGTCATGTAAAATGGCCTTCAAACTCACATTATTAGCATTTAACACCGACATAAACAAATGAGGTGTGCTATTCTGTTGTTCAGCTGCAAGAAATAGAAGCCGTTTCTAATATATCAATTCGAGGTGTTGGTTAGGACAAAACTCCTTTTAATATAGAAAATATTCCTTCAATTGCATGCTGTTGCTTTTATATAGAACACGGTTTAAATCACTCACTCTTGTCCTCAATCTGGCAACCTGCGGTTGTGTTTGTTTTGATCAAGGATTGCAATACTTAGTTCAACCACTGGATGTCAGACTTATATACTACACCTTTAAGAATTGTGTTGTTTCAACTCATTTTAAATAAGTAGTTTAAACAAGCAGCAAAAGTCTTTTTTTTTATGAGTATTGCTCAGAGTCAGGGTTAATTAATCCTAAAATAAAATACATTTATATGATAAAATGTAGATTTTCTAATTTTCTTTTAGTGTACATTGAAGTAACTAAATATAACTAAACTTAAATAAAAATGATCATGAAATGTACACTTAAAAATCTAAATAAAACTATGACAAAAAAAAAACCAAATTGACAAAATAAAATTAATTTTCTTTATTTTAAAAATATTTTTCAAAAACAAATCCGTTTATAGGCTCTTACAACTTATAAAATGTCAGTGTAAGTTTTTTTTTCACAGCTACACAATATGTTATACAGTACAAATTTTATACAATACAAAAGTTTTTACAATATCTCATAACTCTGACTTTGCCACCTGCAATTCTGAGCTTGCATCTTAATTCTGACTTTATTTCTAAGAGTTTGCGAGTTTACAGGCTATCGCGTTTCTGTGGAGAAAAAGTCTAAACTGCGAGATTTAAATGTATAATTCTGAGGAAAATAATTAGTTAGTTTTTCTTGCAATAAGCTCACACGCCTGACGAGAACAAAACCTGAACAGTCTGAAGAGCCAATATCAAATATACAGTATGTGCATTACAAAAGCTAGTAGGTGATCAGTGTTACTCTTACTTCATATAATTTAATTCACAAATCTTTTTTTATGCTTCATAATTTCAGCTAATTTTATGAGCATTCAAAATCAATATGTGCAATATGATCATCAAACCATTTGCAAAGCAACACACACACACACACACACACACACACACACACACACACACACACACACACACACACACACACACACACACACACACACACACACACACACACACACACACACACACACACACAAAGAGCAAACACATAGCACAGCAATGACTGAGCACAAACATATCAGTGTGTTGATATGCTTTCAAAAATAATGTGCAAAACAATTGTCAAACCATTTGCAAAGTGACAAGCACACGCACACACACTCACACGCAAACACACAATAATAGCAAACACATGGCACAGCGATGATGACTTAGCACAAACATATCAGTGATTAAGGACATGTTATCAGTGTCATACTATTGCTGCTATAGTTCAAGGCCATCATATCTGCAGCTACTAAGTAGAAAACTGTAGAAGAAGTCAAATCTCCATTACCCTTCAGTCATTTGCTTCATTTCTTTAGGTATAAATTAAACACACACAGTGAAGGATACTGCCAAGGCAAAATAAAAGTCCACTTATCAATAAATACACATAAAAGCACACCCTTTTAACCATTCCTGTGTTATCTCTACATCATCACAGCATCCCGACTCGATCAGATTATCCAGCATTGGCTCTATAAATGGCGTGAGTTTGAGGCGGGACGATCTGCTTATCTGAATGTTAACTAATAGGAGCCCCTGTGGTAACCAGTTTATAATATGCGGCTTTCTTGGCCATGAGCTCGTCGTGTGTGCCTTTCTCGATGACCTCGCCCTGTGACATCACTGCGATGATGTCGGCACTCTGGATGGTGGAGAGTCTGTGAGCGATGACGATACACGTGCGTCCCTGACGGGCCTCGTCCAGCGCTGCCTGAACCGTCTGAGGAGAGAACAGCAGACAGACAAATTTAGCTGAGGTCAAAATGATTCGCCCTCCTGTGAATTTATTTTTCAATTCAATTCAATTCAATTCAATTCAATTCAATTCAGCTTTATTTGTATAGCGCTTTTACAATGTAGATTGTGTCAAAGCAGCTTCACGTACATGGTCATAGTAACTGGAAGTAACTGGAAGTATTCAAATATCTCGCAAATGATGTTTAACAGAGCAATTTTCACAGTATTTCTTATAGGGATTGATCTGCCGGTGATAGGTATCGGCCAATAATCACATTTCATGACTCGATCGGTACTCGCTAATCTCGGCGATCTCATGACCCGATTGTTTGCTTATGAGTTTACTAGCAGAGGTACGGCGGCCGGGAAGTGCAAAACAACATTACAAAGTGTGAAACACTTTTACGAAACTCGAGACAAATTTACATTTTGAAAAACATTTTTACTCATCAAAAGACACAATTTTATAGGAAAAACAATTTTACCAAGGACGAAACAAATTTACATTTTAGAAAAAAAAATAACAAGATGCAAAACACTTTTACCAGTCCAGAAACAAATGTACAATAACAGATTCTTTACGGAAAGAGAATGTACCACACAATGGAACTGACGCTGAGAAAAATGTTGTTGCCGTTGGTGGTGAGTGTGGTAAATTCGTGTTGTAGAGTGCAGTGCATCTGGAAAGTATTCATAGCACTTGACTTTTTCCACATTTTTTATGTTACAGTCTTATTCCAAAATGGATCAAATCCATTTATTTCCTCAACATCCTCCACACAAATAATGACAATGGGAAAAAAGAGTTTTTGAAAATGTTGCAAATTTATTAAAAATAAAAAACCCTGAGGAAAAAAAATAAAATAAAAAAATCGCATGTACAGAAGTATTGACAGCCTTTGCCGTAAAGCTCTAAATTGAGCTCAGGTACATTCTGTTTCTATTGATCATTCTTGAGATGTTTCAGCAGCTTAATTGGAGTTCCCCTGTGGTATACTCAGTTAATTGGATATGACTTGAAAAGGAGTACACCTGTCTATATAAGGGCCCAGGGTTGACAGTGTATGTCAAAGCACAAACCAAGCATGAAGACAAAGGAATTGTCTGTAGACCTCTGAGACAGGATTGTCATGAGCACAAGGCTGGTGAAAGGTTATAGAAAATTTTCTGCTGCTCTGAAAGTTCCAATGAGCACAGTGGCCCCCATCATTCGCAAGTGGAAGATGTTTGGAACTACCAGGACTTTTCCAAGAGCTGGCCGGTCATTTAACTGAGTGATTATGGGAGAAAAGCCTTAATCAGGGAGGTATTCAATAACCTGATAATCACTCTTTCTGATCAGTTTCAATCTTCTGTGGAGAGAGGAGAAGCTTACAGTAGGACAACCATCTGTGCAGAAATCCACCAATCAGGCCTGTATGGTAGAGTGGCCAAACAGAAGCCAATCTGCATCTGAAGGACTCTCGGACCATAAGAAACAAAATTCTCTGGTCTGATGAGACTAAAATTAAACTCTTTTGAGTGAATGCCAGGCATTACGTTTAGAGAAAACCAGGCACCACTCATCACCAGGCTAAAACCATCCCTACAGTGAAGCATGGTGGTGGCAGCATCATGCTGTGGGGATGTTTTTCAGCAGCAGGAAAGATGAATGCAGCAATGTACAGAGACATCCTGAATGAAAACCTGCTTCAGAGTGCTCTTGACCTCAGACTGGGGCGACGGGTCATCTTCCAGCAGGACAATGACCCAAAGCACACCTCCAAAATATCAATGAAGTGGCTTCATAACAACTTGGTGAATGTCATTGAGTGGCCCAGCCAGAGCCCAGACCTAAATCCCATTGAACATCTCTGGAGACATCTGAAAATGGCTGTACACCGTCGCTTCCCGTCCAACCTGATAGAGCTTGAGAGGTCCTGCAAAGAGGAATGGGCAAAAATTCCCAAAGACAGGTGTACCAAGCTTGTGGCATCATATTCAACAAGACTTGAGGCTATAATTGCTGCCAAAGGTGCATCAACAAAGTATTGAGCAAAGGCTGTGAATACTTCTGTACATGTGATTTTTTTTATAGAGTTTTTATTTTTAATAAATTTGCAACAATTTCAAAAACTCTTTGTTCACATTGTCTTTATGGGGTATTGCGAGTAGAATGTTGAGGAAATAAATTAATTTTAATCCATTTTGGAATAAGGCTGTAACAAAAAAAAAGTGGAACAAGT
The DNA here is from genome assembly GCF_052040795.2 of Danio rerio. NCBI lineage: Eukaryota > Metazoa > Chordata > Actinopteri > Cypriniformes > Danionidae > Danio > Danio rerio. Next base: position 50,803,713 of record NC_141029.1, on the reverse strand, counting down.
GAAGCGCTATTAATACTTTCAGGCTGCACTGTAAATCTTCTAAATGCAAATTTGGTCACTGTTTTGGAGAACACTAGACTATAATGATACAAACTTACTGATACTAATTCATTCATTAATTTTTTTCGGCTTAGCCCCTTTATTAATCCCTGGTCGCCACAATGGAACGAACCGCCAACTTATCCAGCATATTTTTACACAGCGGATGCCCTTCAAGCCGCAACCCATCTCTGGGAAACATCCAGTGTGAATATACTCATTCACTTCGAACAATTTAGCCTACCCAATTCACCTGTACCACATGTCATTGGACTGTGGGGGAAACCAGAGCACCCGGAGGAAAAACTGTGCCACTTACTGATACTAATATCTAAAAAAAATATATTTTAATTTCACAGGACTTAAGCCTTTATAGGACAATCATTGAAAAAGACCCTGATGTGTTACTGGGGTTGATTATTAAAAAATTAATAAAAATGTCAGAATTATGGGATGGTAATTCCGAGTTTATACCAAGCAATTGTGATGACATTCTGAGAAGACAAGTCTGAATTTGAAAAAGTACAATTAAAATTGTGAGAAAGAAAATAAGATCAGATCAAAAATTTTTATTTACTTTTTTCAACTTGTATACAATTTTGCATTTGACACTCCTACAATTGCAAATGAAACAAGATCACCTGTCCTTTAGAACCCAAAAGAAGGTTTGCACGTGCACAAGCTATGGATCTGGTCTCATGTTTGCAGGAAGTTAAACTCTGGATTATAAACACATTTGCATTCACCCTGGATATTGTTTTACCTTTTCGCTTTCAGTATCGAGTGCAGACGTGGCCTCATCCAGCAGCAGGATTTTGGGGTTTCTGACGATGGCTCGGGCAATCGCTATTCGCTGTTTCTGTCCACGAGACAGCTGAGAGCCCTGAGCACCAACCTGAGTCTCGTATTTCTGGAAAACACAGAGTTAAGCAGTGATTCGACAACTCAACCATACTCAATTCTGAAAAGCGGGAAGTTATCATTATGGTGGCTTGAGAAATCCAACATACTGTTATACTACATAAGCTTATTCTTTTTCTTCCGTCTACTTAGACTATTTTAAGAACGCATCTCCTCCTAGACTGTTCATTCTGGATCCACCAAACTAACTCCAAACCTCCAAACTATACTGACTCGGGTTGGTATATCTTTTCCAACTGATCCGACTTGCGGTTTTCCCAAAACTGACCTGGCAAATTTGGAAAAGTCCCCTTGACTTAACATTGGACCAAACTTTGTGACCTCATGACTTTGCGCCAGACTGTCATACGGACTTAAGGTTGGGCTCATTTAACTCAAACTACCAATCTGCCAATCACTGATGACCTTTCAACTAGCCACACCCTAGCAACTATGTATGGCAACTGTCCCATAGACTTCCATTATAAAAACTGACATTGACTTTACATTGGGGGTGGGGGCCATTGTTAAATTTCAATTCATTCATAATGAATTAATTAATTGTAGCCTACCGTTTTCACTACCTGACCCACATGGTCTTTGCTTTACCCATAACCAAACCATAAATAAATAAAGTTACAAACAACTGACCACCTGTCAATCACTTTTTTTTCCACGGGACTCTACGGCTTTTCTACAGCGGTTCTAATGGCTTTTCCCCCGGCTGGTGGAGGAGACAAGAGTTCGGTTGGAGTTCACTGTAGTGCATACATTTTCATTGTTTTCACTGCAAAATCCTCACCGTGTGCACAGATTTAGGAGACATTTATGCAGAATGCATCTTTGCACCTAAAAACACCAAACGCAGCCCTCAGGAGCAGATAAACAGTTGTTATGTGAACTTGATGAAGTAAAAAGCCTACAATGCTTGCCCCGCCTTTGTGCTCTTCTTATTGGCCCACTGCTCTAACTGAACTCGAATGGTTTGGTTAATATTCGAATTGGTTAATATCAGCTGTCAATCACTCAGTCAATGCCTTCAGCTTTCAGATGACAGGAGCTACAACCGCGAAAATGTGAAGCGATGAAGATGAGAGAATGAAAATAACACTGACAGATTTACCTACAGTTACTAATAACGGCACATCTTATTAGTGATCATGTGCTGAATGCTAATCTACCATTTACACTTTTCCAAGAGTGGATAAAAGTGGCTTCAAGTACGCTATGAAAATGACTAAAGCCATTCACTGTAAAGTCTGTGGGACGGGGTTTGCAGGTAACAGCATTTGCCACTGAATCTACACATTTTAAGCGTGAGAGGTAATCCTCACGATGCTGTCAGCTGTGCAAGCGGTAGCTGTGTGTAACATTTAACACAGCTCATGAAAAGACTGTTATTGCTATTAGGATGACATGCAAATAAGTTATACATCAATATAAATGTGGGGCGGGGCGATGGATCACGATGCCGGCTCAGCATCGTGAAGTTTGTCGGCCATTGGTGATGGACGATGGCATCGTCTATCGACACAACCCTAACCGTACGTTCACACCGAAAGCAGCGAGAGCGTCAAAGTAGCCGGAAGTCATTCATTTTCAATGAGAGCTGACAGCGATAAGCGGCGAGGAGAGTTGAAATCAAGTCAACTTGGTTATGACGTGGTTCGGCGGCAAGCAATCAGAATGAAAACGTCCACCGCTTGATAGGAGTTCAGAGAACACAGACCTGTAAACTTTGGTTCAGACCACAGTTGTTCCCAAGGGTTTGATGATTGTGGTCGCCGGATTTCCAAATATTTACAATGTTTTCTTACAGGAACATGCATTAAATAACTTACTGGCGAGTTACTGATGTTCATTAATGTTATATAAATTTATCTTTAAAGTGGGAATCTCATGTGACGTGACAGTACAAAACAGTATAGCTGCTTCAGGATATTTCTGACATATGGACACATATTGGATAAAAAGAGCCAAGCCACAATGCACGCAACTTGATCTTCCATTGTTATATGAATTTATTAAGATGTGCGCTATATTCTTACGCTAGAAACATGTTTTATGCAGGAATGTAACTGATATGCTGCAACTGCACCTTTAAATACGAGATCAATGTAGTGAGTTTTGACTCTCTCGCCGCTGGAGCTGAAGGCATACAGCGTTGTCACCAGGGCGCCCAGAGCGACCTTGGTCGCTCACGCTGCTTTCGGTGTGAACGTACGATAATAGTCAGAGACCTGTTTTCCTTAGCTCCCCTACCGATCTACTTGATTTTTGTTAATGTTTTGTCTTTTAAAAACATTTGATTTATGAAAATTACAGAGTGTTGACGGGACGTCAATTTATTAATTCAAGTGCCTGTGTCTTTTCATGTGTTCGGCTCAAACCTTGATTGTTGTTATTATTCGAGCCAGTTTTGATTTTTGGGCCGTAACACCAGAAAAAAAAAAAAAAAACATGACGTGTTCAATACTTATTTTCCCTGCTGTAGAGTTAAAAATGAACTTTTGTTAAAAGTTGTGAGTGATTGGTTGGGCGTCAGACAAATTTGGGTATCTTGACATTGACATAAAAATTAAGAGCTGTTTAAAATGATTTAAGACCTAAAACACAATATTTCAGTGAATTTAAGACTTTTAAATGCCTACAATTTTGTTTTTGAAACACTTATTAAGACCCTGCGGACACCCTGTTACTGCTATATTCAAATCTGCTTATCGTATAGTGACAGTGATAAATCAACAGTAATGCATAACTTACATCAGGAAGCGTCATCACAAAGTCATGCAGATAAGCCTTCTTAGCAGCGTCTATAATCTCCTCCATGCTCACGGTTCGAGAGTTATCTCCATACTGGATATTCTCTGCGATACTGCAGTCGAACAGCACGGGCTCCTGGGATACAATACCAATCTGAGACCTCAGGAAGGGAACGCTGATGCTGTCGGATGGGCGTCCATCAATCAGCTACAGCAAGAAGAGAATCACTGTTCATTTTGTGCTTTGCAATCATTCGTAGTATTGGGATTTATTTTGGAAAGACATTTGGATAACATCTATTAGCTGTGGTTTATTGGGTTCATTTCCTTTAGCAAAAATGCAAGGATTAATTTAATGCAGCAATAGATATTACTGCATTAAATCATTTTTGTAACACCAAAACAATTTAAAACAGTCCATGAGCTCATTAAAATACAGCGCATTCGGAAAGTACAAAATACTGTATAAAGCAGGGGTCACCAATCTAGGTCCTGGAGGGCCGGTGTTCCTGCAGGGTTTAGCTCCAAGTTGCCTCAACACACCTGCCTGGATGTTTCAAGTATTTCTAGAAAGACCTTCATTAGCTTGTTCAGGTGTGATTTGATTAGGGTTGGAGCTAAAATCTGCAGGACACCGGTCTGCCAGGAACAAGTTTAGTGACCCCTGCTATAAAGCATTAATTAAAAAGTAAGATGGGTGTTAGGGTGCATCAAGCATGCTGTAAATGTGGTTTCATACCACTTGTCCCTCATCGGGGTCGTAGAATCGTTCCAGTAGCTGAACACTGGTGCTCTTTCCACAGCCACTGCTACCCACAAAAGCCAGAGTCTGTCCTGGATGAACCGACACCACCAGACCCCTCAGAACCTGCACGTCTGGCCTGCTGGGATACGTGAACCTGCATCCTTTGAATTCCACTTTGCCCTTAAAGTCATTCTGGTATGAAAAGAATGAAAACCAATATGTTATTTTATAAGATACATAACAATCTGAAACTGAATAACATTAAAATAAACATATACAAGTTTAAATTTAAAATATGATAACATTTTAAAACACTTAATAAAACAAAACAAAAAAAACCCTGATTTAACATTTAAAAATACAACAATCAAACAAAAACACTTAATAACTAAACAAATATTAAAATATAGTAACATTTTAAAATATCCAATAATAAAATATTATTAAGCTATTAAACTATAAAAATACATTTCAGATTTAAGATTTAAAAAGTATCAAAAACAAAACAACTCAAATAATAAATATATAAAATACTGATATTTAACGTCAAAATAAAGTAAAATAAAACAAAATAACTTTGCACTGGAAATTTGTATGTGTTACGATCACCAGTGATCTAATTCGTACAGATCACTGGAGAACTACAGATCTGTTACTGAACCGGACTACAAATAACATCATGCACTTCACACCAGTTCCTCATTCCCTTGTTTACACACTCATAGCTGCTAACTCATCACAGACTGATTAGCTGGACTTTACATTTACCCCTCACAGACAGACACACACACACATTGCGGAGTCCTGTTTATCATTGTTAAGCAATTCTATGAGTATTTCCCTGTTTATTCTGCTGTGTGTTTTGACCTTTTTCTAGTGATGGTGATATGAAGCTTTCTGATCAAGTGAACCTCTGCTGGTTAAAGTGTGGGAATGCACTGTGTTGCAAAAATGTCAAATGTTCACAACTGACCAACTCATTCATGTAGTAATACAACAATAGTAATATAAACAAATAACTCAATTACTGTAGTCTATTACATATAAGTTATGTTACATTATACCACCGATGACTAGTGAAATCCAAGACATTCAAAAGTTTTTACAATTATCACATTCCAACTGGTCCTTCGCCCATCGCCTCGTTCCAAGCGGGGATTGAACCGGCGATTCTTGCATGTGAGGTGAATGCTCTAACGAGGAGGCTATGGGAGTGTGGCTTTCAGGACCACACGAACCAGCTGTCCTCTGTTACACTCTACACCACAATATGCAGTAGCCTTCGTTAAAAATAGTAGTAAATAATACAATAATACACTTTAGAATGGTTCAAAATCTTTTTACTATAAATGACTATTGCATTTTAGTTAAATTACTGGTGCGTGGGACTAGTGCAGTGCTTTGAAATAATTGATGTCTAATCTCTCGCTATACACTTTACTAATCCACGAGGGTGTTTAAATCTTTGAATCAAAATTCGTGGGTAAAAGCGAAAATAAAGCTTCGGACGTTACTGATCACGTGATGATGACAAAACGAATCAAGCTCCGGCACACTGCTTCCCTGCGAAATGTATCAATTTTTTAATACATGTTTCAAAGCCTCTGTGCACAACGTCACATGACTACCTTTGCCTGGTATCCCATTTATTATTCCTTTGCTGCCTGTTCTGAATATTTGCCTGTTTATAATGACACTCTTTGGATTTCCTTAATGTTCCTGTTATGATATACGCCTGTTTGACTAAACTTGAAATAAACTGCACGTCGATCCTTCATCTCTGTTGTCCAGTGTTTTACGTTACAGCATGAAAAAATTACATTTTTCAAATTACACAGCCCCAGTGAATGAAAAATGATGATGTTGATGGTTTGTTTGTCTATAGAATGGTCTAGATTTACCAGCAAGGGATAAATGGGCAAGGCTAACTAGCCAAAAGAAGCTGAACATTGGGATGAAAGAAAAACAAGCTTTCTTACCCAGCTTTGTCCTTCTGTTTTGCTGACATTAATTTTAGGAACCCTGTCCAACAGCTGGAAAAGCTGTGCAGCGGAGATCTTCGCTTTCGCATAGTCTGGTGTGAAAGATGAAGCTCTGCCAAGTGCAGTGGCGCTGGTCACCAGAGCAGAAATCACTCTGAGGAAGAAACATCTATTTTTACACCTGTTATACGACTTGACCACATGTAGTGTCAAAATATTTCCTAAATGATGTTTAATTATGCAAAGAAATTTTCACAGTATTTCCTATCATATTTTTTCTTCTGGAGAAAGGCTTATTTGTTTTATTTCAGCTAGAATAAAAGCAGTTTATTTTTTATAACTATTTTATGGTCAGTATTATCAGCCCCCTTAAGCAATATGTTTTTGATTGTCAACAGAACAAACCATCGTTATACAACGACTTGCCCAATTACCCTAACTTACCCTAATTAATCTAGTTAAGCCTCTAAATGTCCCTTTAAGTTGAATACTTGTCTCTTGAAAAATATCTAGTAAAATATTATGTGCTGTCATCATTACAAAAACTAAATAAATCAGTTATTAGAAACTAGTTTTAGTTTATTAAAACTATAAAGAGTAATGTCCGGATTATTGTCAGCTGTTGCAGAAGTTGATGAGCGCAGAGAGTTCTGGGAGTTGTAGTTCATTGAGAAGTAATCTCCGATAGAGAAAACCCTGCTGGCAATTACAACAGACTACAGGAAGTGATCTCCAGCGTAGACAACCCTGCTCACAACGACAATGAAGTCTCGTGTTATTTCACATTTAATTGTTCAATTTCTGTAACTGAATACTGTTTCACTAACTGGAAAACCATAAAGCTGTTTGTTTTACTTTTTTCTTTGCTCTATTGTTCTTATTTTTGCTTGTAAATTGTTTTTTCCATCCTATTTTTAAAATCATGATTCACTTACAAAACCCTTACAAAATCACCATCATCAGTCTGAATTCAAGATTTCCTTCCAAAATAGGGCTATTTAACCATCTGGTGAAACTGTATTCATATCGCAATATTTATCGTAGAAAAACAAATCATCACATTAGCCCAGTCCCAATTATACCCATTAGCCCTTCCTCTTACCCAATTCTATTTAGCTTGAAGGCATAGGGCTAACTGTACGTTCACACTGAAGGCGACGAGTGCGTCAAAGTAGCCGGAAGTCATTCATTTTCAATGGAGTCGGCAGCGATAAGTGGCGAGGAGCAGCGCCGTGCATCTTCGCCGGTGTGGGCGTCGAGGAGAGTTGAAATCAAGTCAACTTTATGGTAATGAGCTATGGTGCGGTTCAGCGGCAAACAATCAGAATGTAGAAGTCCAGCGCTTGAGAAGAGTCCAGAGAACATAGTCACTGTGAACTTCTCACAGCGACAAACATTAAAAAAGTTACTGCCGACTGTTACTGATGTGCATCAATGTTATACATATATATACATATATATACATATATATATATATATATACACACACATATATATACATATATATATATATATATATATATATATATACATATATATACACATATATATATATATATATATATATATATATATATATATATATATATATATATATATATATATATATATATATATATACATACATATACATATATATATATATATATATATATATATATATATATACATATATATATATATATATATATATATATATATATATATATATATTTTTTTTTTTTTTTTTTTTAAAGGGGGAATCTCATGGAACAATGCAAAACAGTATTGCTGCTTCAGAATATTTCAGACATATGGACACATTGGATAATTAAGTGGAGCAAAGCCACACCACATGCAACTTGATCTTCCGTAGTTAAATAAATTTGATAATAGGTTTGCAACATTTTCACGTTAGAAAGCATGTTTTATGCGGGAATGTAACTGATATGATATGCTGCAACGGCTCCTTCAAATACGAGATCAATGTATCAAATTTTGATGCTCTCGCTGTCAGAGCTGTAGGCAGACAGCGTTGTCGCCAGGGCGGCCAGAGCGACCTTTAACACTCTCGGTATGAACGCACAGTAAGGGGAAGGGGTAGATAGCCCTTCGAACAAAGATTTTTCAGGATGACACTCAAAATACACCAGAATACACCATCTACAATGGCAGCATAGCTGCACCTGGAAGTAAGGAGATCCACAAATTAGTATTTTTTTGTCATTATTATGAATTTTTACAACAAACAAACACATGTTTTACATTTATAAAACATTTACAGATACATTCATAAACGCGGTCGCGTTCGTCATGCTTTAAAAAAAAAAAAAAGCTAATAATCTATAATCCCTAATAATAACTCCTGTACAGCAGTCCCACAACAATCTGACACTCGATGACACTCGAATACCCTGTCAGAAAAGTCTAGTGGCTGGGAAGGGGCTTTTTACAGTGTCTGCTATAATGTTAATGTTGTTTTCGTTTGTTTATATAAATGTATATGGCCACTGTATAAATGCACAGTATAATTACGGTCTTACTGCCACATTATATCGTTATGATAACATAATATATGCCTTCAGTGATTTCCTGAAGATAAATACCAAAAATAGCACAGCTGGTATAACCATAGCAGTCACCATTGTCTGATCTCAAATAAAGCAGGAGATCGTGATGACATATGATGACGTGTGCAGGTGCTGTAATGCTGTTCCAATTCTTAGGGGTAAATTTTGAAGCCCTTTCCCTGCAGACTCGGATTAAATTGTCAAGGGGAAGGATATAAAAAAATAGAATTGGGATTGGGCCAGTGTCTGATTTTTCAATATTGTCCATCCTTACATGCCACAACACATTGCTTGAAAGTTACAGAAAACCACACTTACCTGAACACCATCATGTATTGAAGCCCCTCATGACTGACCAAATAGCCTCCGTATCTAAAGGATGCAGCGTAGGCCATGAAAATGACACAGCGAGCGAATGCGAAACAAATCCCATAAACGTAAGCTTTTTTCTTGGCTGCTTTATACGGAGCCTGAAGCTGCTTTTCAAATTGAGCCACAAAGTGCTTTTCTTTGGCTAAACCGGCGATGGTCCTGATGTTGCTCATAGCTTCACTGGACACCTACATCAACAGAGAGGACCAAAATCTTATTAGACAAGACTCATGCACATTTACATCATACAACTAAAATTCTATGACTTCTCCAGGACTTTCAAGACCTAATGTTTCATGTAATGTCTACAAATAGGCTGCGTCTGAAACCGCATACTTCCATACTATATAGTACGCTAAAATCAGTATGCAAGCCGAGTAGTGTGCCCGAATTCATAGAATTCGAAAATCAGTATGCGAGAAGTACCCGGATGGCTTACTACTTCCGGCGAGATTCTAGAGTGTGCATCCCATGCATGCTGTGCTATCCCATGATGCCTCGCGAGCGAATTCATGAATGGGAGTAAAGCGACGCAATTGACGCAGGTAGGTCACGTGACCATGACAAAATGGCGGATGTAGCATGTCCCAATTCCATTCATACTTTTCACATTCATACTGTATATAACATACTTTTCTAACGGCCGGGTAGTACGTTTAAATTCAAATGCAGTACCTACTGAGTAGCAGGCGGTTTCGGACGCAGCCATACACTCACCGGCTACTTTATTAGGTACACCTGTCCAACTGCTCGTTAACGCAAATTTCTTATCAGCCAATCAGATGGCATTAGAATGGGGAAGAAAGGTGATTTAAGTAACTTTGAATGTGGCATGGTTGTTGGTGCCAGACGGGCTGGTCTGAGTATTTCAGAAACTGCTCATCTATTTTGATTTTTTACGCACAACCATCTCAAAGGTTTACAGAAAACGGTCAGAAAAAGAGAAAATATCCAGTGAGCGGCAACTTTAGTGCAAATGATTGATTAAGAATGCAGAAAATAAATAAATAAATAAATAAATACAAATAATAATAATAATAATAATGAGTATTAAAACTAAATGAATTGATAACAAGCCCAACTGAATCATGATAAAAGCTAAATGTAGACATTATTCTTCCAAGCTTGTAATTTACAAAAATGTTCAAATTAAACAGAAATAAAAATATATTTATAAGATTCAATTAGGCAGTTTCCTTTCGCTGTGGCGAGTTCTGATAAATCAGGGACTGAGTTGAAGAAAAACGAATGAATAAACAAATTAATAAAAATAAATATATAAATGAAAAAACAATTGAAATCAAAATAAAACCAAAAATGATAAAATAAAATATTTAAACTCGAAAATAAAATAAATAATGCATAAAATCACTTGTTTAATGTAATAATTTAAACATTTATTAACATATTTAAATGAAACATAATAAAATATAGTGTGATAAATAAAATAAAATATGAAATAAAATAACATTAAATTAAAGAAAAATATTTATGTGAAATAAAATATGAAAACAAATTTTTTTTATAAAAAAATATATACAAAATAAAATAAAATGTTTTTTTTATTTTATATTTTAAAAATGTAAAGAAATATATAGTATACACACACACACACACACACACACACACACAAATATATATATATATATATATATATATATATATATATATATATATATATATATATATATATATATACACAACAGTTCTGTCTGGTTCTCGAATCTGATTGGCTGATAGCCATGATATATTTAAGTAATATCAGCACCCGTACAGCCTCTTTACCCTTTGTGTATTACTCCGCCCACATACAACCAGCAAAAAGCAGACACCACAGATCAAAAGTTTAAAAAATGCTTGCTCAGCTGTTCAACTGTCAGCTTATGAATTGAATTCAAGGCGGAAGAAAGTAGTTCCTCATACAAAAGGTTTTTTGAGACTCTCCATGCTTGATTTTGTTTTTATATACAAAATTATGCCGTCAAACTGTTGTATAAACGCAATATCACACTGGTAGCAGTGCGATATGGCTGTATATCGGGTGTATAGCCATATCGCACTGCTACGAGTGTGATATTGCTCATATATATTTAATAACAATAAATTAAAACACAACATTTTATTGCTGTTGCATTTTTACACTAGAAAATGCATGAATGTTACATTTGAATGAGTGGATGAAGCTGTATTAAACATGACTTTTACCTGTCCTGCAGCCTCCAGTGCGGTTTTGTCCTCATTAGCGAGTCCTGTCAACATTTTGGACTGAAAGACTCCAGAGAGGCCGATGAGAGGCAGGAAGCAGGTGACCACCAGACTGAGCTTCCAGCTGAAGTAATAGGCAATAATGAAGGAAGCGCCGATGTTGGTCAGAGAGTTGACGATCATGCCAATCTGTGAACCTGTGGCCTTTGATGAAGAACACATTTCACACAATCAAACCCACACTTCACCTATAATTACCGTAATTGATGTCAATCTTAAAAGAGCATATGATGAATTTTTAATCAGGTTTCAGTTTAAAGTCTGCACTATACATGGCATTTATAGTCTTGTGAAATTAAAATAACACTTTTTAAATGTTAGTATCAATATTTTAGCCTTAAGAGATATCTATATGTTTGTGTGGTAAAAAAGTGACAAAATTTGCACTAAGATTTAAACAATCAAAGCTTGCAGTTTGTCACTTCCTCCTAAATGGATTTTTTTTCACGTCACCTTATATTTTAGTAATTTATATTTAGTATTTTAGTTCAGAGGTGGGCAAACTATGGCCAGCGAGCCATATGCGGCCCGCTGAACACTTTCATGCAGGCCTGCGAGGGAGTTTTTAAAATACTGCTTTTGAGTAACAGTTTAGTGTTAGAATTAGTAAAGTAATGGTGCAATACAAGTAAACGCCATGTGATGGCAGTATTGCACGCTGTACAGTTAGAGCAACCAGTAGAATTAGAACACACTCTCGGATATTAAAATGCACTTGACCGTTAATTACTGAAAACTGACTCTGAATGTTGTGTGTTAAAGAAAGTATGGACAACAAAATACTTCTTGACCAATATCAAAACCAGTAGGTTTAATATGGTAAGAAAGTATTGCTGTTTTTAAAGACTACAACCTAAGGGGGCGATTACCCCAAACCCCAGGCCCGGATTGGCTAATAGGGAGGACCGGGAGGATTCCCGGTGGGCCGGTCTGTTTTTTGGCCGCGAGGGCCGGTGTTCCTCTCAGCAGTCGCACTTTTTTCATTTATGTATTTATTTGACCAAAGCCTCACTCTTTTTATTCATTATTTTGCAGCAGCTCCGCTCTTTTTATTTATTTTCTCGCAGCCCCGTGAGAAAATGCAGCCTGCAGGTTAATGATGACGTAACTATCATTCGACGGCTAACAGTGGCACCTTAGTGAATATAAGAAATTGAACAATCAACATTAATGAATATTACACCAGGCGACGCAGTGGTGCAGTGGGTAGCACGTTCGCCTCACAGCAAGAAGGTCGCTGGGTTGCTGGTTCGATCCTCGGCTCAGTTGGCGTTTCTGTGTGGAGTTTGCATGTTCTCCCTGCGTTCGCGTGGGTTTCCTCCGGGTACTCCGGTTTCCCCCACAGTCCAAAGACATGCGGTATAGGTGAATTGGGTAGGCTAAATTGTCCGTTGTGTATGTGTGTGTATGTGTGGATGTTTCCCAGAGATGGGTTGTGGCTGGAAGGGCATCCGCTGCGTAAAAACTTCCTGGATTAGTTGGCGGTACATTCCGCTGTGGCGACCCCGGATTGATAAAGGGACTAAGCCGACAAGAAAATGAATGAATGAATGAACATTACACCTGCTCAAGGACAATCAGATGATTTACTACATTAATAACTCTGACATAACTTGATCAGAAATCTAAAAGGTGGAGAAATAGACTATGCCATTGTGGTCCAGTAGTCAGAGCATTGCGTTACGACGCGGCTGACCTGAATTCGAATCTCTCCTAAATCATGTATTTAATTTTTGTCCCATTTTTAGTGCTAAGACACACAATACTGTTTGGGTTACTTATATAAGTGTAAATATTAAATTTAATTTTTTTGTGTGACCACCGTTACAAAGGACTGGATATCTATAAAGAATTCTTCACAGAATATATATTCAGATTTCGCAGGAAGGGACATTGTGATGTTTTAAAAAATAGTGTTGGAGATTTAGCTGCCCTTTAATATTCGTGCATTTACGTTCTAAAAACTCTGAGGTGGACCGCACTGCCTTTTTGTTTACCAGAAAAAAATGGAGCTCGGTGCGCTTTTTTTATGTCGTCAGGCAACTACTAATCAGCTATTTTGCAATTGTGCTGCTGTTGATATTAATATAACCTAACTTTATTTTCAGGCTCATTGTTCACATTGACACACTCATAATAACATGACTAAGACTAAAGACTAAGATTCTTCTTCTGTTTTATCTCATAGTTTTATAATGATTGATATGAGCATATTAATAAAGCTCAAATGAGATTGTTGTGAATTTGACTCAAATTATATAATAATTGCTGGTTAAATGTGTTCATTTTTGTCATAGAAAATATTTTCCATGCATACATGCACTTTAAAAAGTTATTTTATCAAAGATTTGTGGTTTTATCAAGTTTTATGGTGATTAATCTGTATAATGTAAAAGCAGTGCAAATTAGATTATTGTAAATGTGACTAAATAATAAACTTTAAGAACTATTTTTAATGTGTTAATATGAGATTTTTTTTCTATCAGACAATATCTTTTCTATTCCCCACTGTAAAAACTACATTATTATTATATTTTATAAGAGATTATTTTATTGTTTTATGATGATTGATAAGTGATGATTAATATAAATAGCAGTGCAAATTTATTTTTACAAATTTGTAAATTTGACTCATAATAAAATCTAAAATCTAAAAAATCAGTTATGTGTTAATGTGACATGTTTTTGTCAGATATTACATGTTTCATGCATACTGCCACTAAAAATAAAAGTTATTTTTTGAAGGATTTGACATGTGGCCCTTCACTTGGTTTGCAAAACTTGTGTAGCCCTCGGGTCTAAAAAGTTTGCACACCACTGCTTTAGTTTCTTATCAAATCTTCTGACCAATCAAATGCTCTCTAGTATCTGACATGCCCCACCCCCTTAAAGATACTTTTCATTTGATGCACTTGATCTCAACCAATCTGAACTCTGAAAAACTAAAATGCTATTGGCTGCTTTTTAAAAGAGGAGGAGCTACATGCATATTTCAAGCACTTCATTGCACATTTAAGCCTTTTTAAGTGCAACTTTTGGTCCCACTTTATATTAAGTGGCCTTAACTAATATGTACTTACACAGGAAATAATAGTTTGTTACAATGTACTTATTGTGTAAATACATGTATTTATTGTGTACTTATGCTTGATTAAATACCTGTATGTAATTACATCTGTAATTAACTTCTGTAATTACATTTGTAAATACACTGCTGATCATTCCCTACACCTTAACCCACCATTAAACCTACCCACACCACCAAACCGGTCCATAACCCAACCTCAATCCCAACTCAAGAGCAATACACGTGTTCTCAAATACATTATGAAAACAGTAACTACATTGTATTTATTTTTGATCCTACTACATAGTAGTGAAGGACACTTAATATAAAGTGGGACCTAACTTTCTAATAATGTGTTTACACCAGACGTGGCATGCATTAATAAACCATCCTATTTGCGCATATACAGACTGGTGAACATTTTAGTTTACTCGCTTCATGCGTCATATTCGCTTGATTTGCACATCAAACTCATTTCAAAATAGCCTCAGATTCGCATCATTGGAGAGGCTACTGTCTGCCCAGTGACTCTAGCTTCATTGCTAAATGGCTAACAAAGATTTTATTGAGACGGTCGCTGTGTTTATGTGCTTTAGGAAGGCTGAAAACAGCGCAGATTTGTTTGGTGACGTGTCCACTATAGATCCTTTCGGAGCTGCATTCAGCTCTGTGAGTTCATCAACTCCTCCAGAAACTATACCTGGATGATGGAAGCTTTTAGCTGTGCTTCCCACTGAGCCGAGCCCAGTTTGATGAGCTGTTCTCCCGTGTTGGCAGAAGAATTTCCCCTTGGGACACCAACAACAGGCGCTACATCATGATCACGCCCCTACAAGAGCAGGCTCCTGATTGGTTAACATGGCGCGAATGTCCATTTAAGTCAAGCAATTCACACGTAAAATTCTCAATTTGTGCGGCTTCATTCATGCAAACTGCATTATTTTGGCTCATTTGTGCGAATGGTGGCGCAGGATGTCTATTCGCGTCTCGCATTGACTTAAAATCTAAATCACTCGTGCTTGAGTCTTCATCCGTGTCTGGTGTGAACGCACCATAAGTGTACGTATGTGCCAAATTCAGGCAATCTATCATCTTAATTTTCTCCTTCATTCTCAAAATTAAATGCTCATGTTTTTCATTTGCTATTGCTTCTTTAAAATAGAACTGCTCAGTTATGGAAAAATTATAACCATGATTATCTTGGTCATGATTTTTGCTTAATTGAATTAACTAAGTTGGCTGTATTGCATAAGTGTGTGTGAGAATGTGAGATGGGTGTTTCCCAGTACTGTATTGTGGCTGGAAGGGCATCCGCTCCATAAAACATATGCTGGAATAGTTGGCAGTTCATTCCGCTGTGGTGTTCTGCACTCACCCCCTGAACCATGGAGGCATTGGTGGCCAATCTGGTCGTTAAAGCACCAGGACTGTTCATGGGATCGTCAAACCAGCCGATCTCCTGCTTTAGCATCGCCTGAAATCCAAATTTCCTCAGCCGACGAGTCAACAGCTCTCCTGATTTAGCGAATGAGTAGCCCTGCAACCAACATCTCACATTACTTAAGGGAGACAGTCAAGCATAGACAGCAAAAACACAAGGAAATGGAGGAAATACCTGTAAGAACTGTGAAAAGAAGCTTACGACTCCTATGACCACAAACAAAATACAAATCCCATTTATCTGTCTCCTCTGGTCATCCGGGTCCGGAATAGAGAACGTCTGAAAAACATCCGTAATATTGTTAAAGCTTTATTAGCAAGAAATACTTCAAATAAAGGTGAACTGTGAGAATTTGCACTAGAGCTTCTAAACACAGCTGCAAAAACACACTCCACTACTGATTATAGTTTCATATGATCATACTTTTTATTGCAGTCCCCAATTTATTAACGACTGAAAAACTCTGTGAATGAACCGCCAACTATTCTGGAATTTGTTTTATGCCTTATTCACACTAGCAGTGACTTTGTAGCTGCCTTGCGTTCTGGGTGGCGACCTGCTGCAAACAAGAAGATCATGTGAGCTCTACTGGTCCTCCTATTGGCTGTTGCTCAAGAAAATCGCTCTTCATTTGCATTAAGTTAAAGAAGTCCTGCATCGCTCGACACGCCCACCTGGTAGCCAACAGTTGCTTTCGCTCGTGTAGACGGAGGTCGCCGGAAGTAGCCAGATCTTCGTTAAAATGAACAATCGCTTGTTGCTTTGCTGCTGCAAGTCGCTTATAGTGTAAATGAGGCTTTAAACTGCGGATGCCCTTCCAGCCACAACCCAATATTGGGAAGCACCCATACACTCTCACATTCACACACACACTCATACACTACGGCCAATTTAGTTAATTCAATTCACCTATAGAACATGTCTTTGGACTGTGAGGGAAACCGGAGCACCCGAAGGAAACCCACACCAACACAGGGAGAACATGCAAACTCCACACAAATGCCAACTGGCACAGCTGGGACTCAAGCTTTCTTAGTTAATGCATTGTTAATATCCTGAATAGTACATTAAATTAAAACATCACCTTAATTTCTGTGATTCTGTGTGGGTTTCAGCACTCACCCCAAGTATTTGACTGAACAACAGAGCATACATTGGGTTGAGGGATCCATTTATAGCAGCACCTATAGACCCCAGCAGCATGTAAGGCCATTCGGGACGGTTATACTTCAGGATTCGAGCCACAGGAGCCGGTTTTATGTCCTCTTTAGCTTTACCTTTGCTTTTCTGCAACACGACATAGAGCTATTATAATACATAAGATGTTATTGCATGGTGTTGTTGAAAAAATATACTAAGCTCCAAACCTTGTTGTTATCCGATTCCTCCATTTCGAAAAGGTCTGAATTGAAGTCAAATTTTCCAGAAATGACAGAAAGACTGTTTGACAATTGAGAAAGAGATCGCCGTCTCAAAGAGAGCAAAAAGGAAAGGCATTTTAGTATAAAAGAAAACATTTTTAATTATGTTTTTTTCAAATATGAGGCATGATGTACCTTAAGACGCTCTCATAACTTCCACTGCTGAATCTCCTGAGCTCCTCGAGTTCAGCCTCCTCTGTAACTCTCGACTCTGCAGCTGTGATTCAGTTTTGTGTTAGCGCGGTTATATGAATGGTTCACCCACACGGAAAGAACATATATAAACATATATGTACATTTAGGAAAATGGCCAATTTTATATATGTCACATATATATAACATATATGTTTTTTAAAGTTTTTTTTTTGTGATGGCATGTAAATGTAAATAATGTCATTTGTGCCATTTAAAATAGAAACTCTTTACAGTGCTAATTCCTTTTGCATATGCAATGTGAGATTACTTTACAACTTTTTAGCAAATCTAAAGGGCATATGCATTTAAGTGTTTTATTTTATTTTATATTTAATTTAATTTGACATACTTTTTACTATTATTTTGCTACTGGAATATTAAGAAAACTCACTTCTTTACTACATACATTCTATCTCCAACATTGCATGGTAAAAAAATAATAAATAAATAAATGAATAAATAAATGAATTAAATTAATTAAAAAAATAATAAAAATAAATAAATAAAATAAAATGAAAGAAATATAAATAAAATAAAATAAAATAAAATAAAATAAAATAAAATAAAATAAAATAAAATAAAATTAAATTAAATAAACTACATACATTTTTGGGCCCAAATTTTAGTAAAATACTGTATATATTACCCTGCATATACACTACTTGACAAATGTCTTGTTGCCTATACAAATTGTAGGAACAGCAAATAATAACTTGAGTTCTAGTTGATCATTCGGTATCAGAAGTGGCTTATATGAAAGGCAAAGTCCTCTGTTTTGATTGAGTTACACCACCTGACAAAAGTCTTGTCAGCTATCCAAGTTTGAGGAACAACAAATAATAGTTTGACTTCTAGTTGATCATTTGGTATTATAAGTGGCTTATATGAAAGGCAAAGGCCTCTAGATTACACTTATTTTTCTAAAATAAAATATGATCATGCCTTAATTATTTAATCAGGACAGTAACATCTGACTTTGATTAGACAAAAGTCTTGTCACTTAACAGAAATAATGTCCAGTAAAGAATATAAAGTCATGCTGCAGTGGAGAAAGAGTTAATATTGTGTCTGACTCCCGTGAGTTTGGAGGACTGCATCCACACATCTCTGCAATGACTCAAATCACTTATTAATAAAGTCATCTGGAATGGCAAAGAAAGTGTTTTTGCAGGACTCCTAGAGTTCAAGTTAATATTTTTTGCTCTTACAACTGGGATCGAAGACGAGACTTTTTTCAGATAGTGTATTTGCAATGCAAGATCTCTTCAACTTTACAACTATTCTGTAAATCTAACAGGCACATGCATTTAAATGTTTATTGTCACTTAGTTTTATCTTATTTTATTTTATACAATTATTTATTTTTTAATTAAATATAGTTTAGTTTTGTTTTCCTGCTGGGCTTTTAAAAAGAAAAGTTTCCTTATTAAATAAGTTATTAAATAAATGTATTCAAATTAATTTTTTGGGGTACCCAAATATTATTTAAATATATATATTTGTCAATTTTGTGAAATTAAGAATTATGCATCAGATTAATAAATATGTATTTATATAAAAATAAATAATATTTCCATTGGTGTATGGTTTGTTAGGATTGTTCAATATGAGACAGAGCTTTGACTATTTGAACATCTAAATGTTAAAGAAAATAAATACATTTAAAAATAAATAAATAAATAAATAAATAAATAAATAAATAAATAAATAAATAAACAAATAGGTAAAATATTTAGAAAATCACATTTGTCCAAAAGTTGTCTAAACCAGGGGTTCTCAAACTTTTCAGCTTACGACCCCTAAAATAACAACACCAGTGACTCGTGACCCACACTATGCTTGGAGATCATCCTCCATGTTCAGTCATGGGCTTTATTTTTAATATATATGAGTGTCATAAAGTTGTCAAAGTTGAACATTGTGCCGTAAAATCAATGTTCTGCAACCAACGCTATTGCTGTGACGTTAATCTAGCATAATAGACCCAGGGGTCTCAATCCGATGGAAAAAAAAAAATTAAAAGCTGATGGCTTTTAATTTGCATGTTGTTGTTTGTTTTATGTAATTTTTAAATATTAAGTATGTATTAAATATATAATAAATTAAAAACTATTTCTATCCTCTGCAGGTTATGGATAAATATGGTAATTCTAATAGTTTAATAACATATATGAGAGTTTTGGAAATCACCAAGCGACCCCCTCTTATTGTTTCGAGACCACCACTTTGGGAACTACTGGTCTAAACTAATATGCTTAGCAATGCAAAGAGTTTTTTTGAGAAACTTGGGAAAAATTTACAGTAGGGCTAATTCTAACTCCAACTGTATGTTCATTTTTGGATGAATGACTTCTTCAGGCAATATGTGAACATGAAGTTCGAAACAAGCAACTCCTGAAACTGGCTGTACTTACTGTTCTCTGGTTTACCAGTGTCTGTGTCCTTCCCTTGATTCTGGAGCGTGACTAAGGTGAAGTAAACTCCCTTTTTATCCAGTAACTGGCTGTGTGTGCCTCTCTCCACAGCACGGCCATGCTCAAAGCCCACGATCACGTCTGCATTACGGATTGTGGACAGACGATGTGCGATGCTGATAGTTGTTCGGCCCTGTCGAGCCTGAAAAATGTATGAAACGAGTGTGTGCAACAACAAACAGACAAACACATTCACTTGCTCACAAATTTATATTGAAACTAACCGATTCTAGGACACTAACACACGAAAAATAAGTTTGCTAGGGGGCCGTTAACATATTGTGTTTTGCATGTGCAAGTTTGTTTTTTTCAATAGAGTCATGTAACTAGAACAAACCAATCAGCTACTTACTTTTTATGAACTATACAAGTTTCAAGACAAATAGTAGACTATTTACCTCAGACAAACACAGAGCAACCAAACACTGCAGTGCTTTTTAATTATCTCCGTAAATAAAAAGTGTAGCGCTACAGCAATGATTTGTCAGTTTGCCATCCTCATCCTCTGTGAACAGTTGATGGTTGCCTGGCAAAAACAGACACTACGGAAGCGTTAAAGGTATTCTAAACAATTGTTGTTGTGCTTACAAGGTGTTGCTGGGTGTTTCATTAACATACTGAAATAAAAGTCTTAGTAACTTCTGGTTCAAGCAGTGTTCAAGTAGTTTCTGTGTGTTTCAGTTGGTTACTAGTTGGTTTCTAATGAGTTTCTGGATGCCCAATGTGTTAAAACGACAATGTACAAATAACAACAGAGCTAATAATTTCCATGTTTCCATATTTTACCATGTTTTTAAATGTACATTATAGCTTAATAGAAAAAAAAGTTTTATAAATATAACTATGTAAATATAATTTTTATAATATTTTTTTTTTTGGGGGGGGGGGGGGGGTTACCTTTAATAGACATGACAGTATAGAGTATTGATAAGAAAGCATGGGGAGCTGAGATAGGGCAAGGATCTGCAAAGGGCCGCGAGGCTGGAATCAAACTCAGGCTGCCGAGAGCACTTGAGTGCTGTTGTGGATGCACTAACCACTACATCACTGGCGCCAACAAAAAAAAAATTATAAATAAAAAAATAAATAATAAAATAAAATAAAATAAATATAGATTTTTTTTTGTGTCTAGCTTTGTTTGTTCATGTTAAAATAAAAAATATCAGATTCTTCTTCTTCTTCTCAAATGAGAAAAACGTCTCTCATTTGTAATTACGTTTGACGATTTGAGCCACGAGATTCACATTTCATGCTTCTGAGCTTCCATTAAGGGTGCATACTGCATTTCGATGAATTCACTGTGCATTGTGGGACTTTTCAGGGTGCAGGCGTTTCAGTGCACTGGAAAATTTGTGTAATTGAGACAACGCTTAAAATGGCTCACGCCCTGATCAGTGCACTGACTGACAAAACAAGTGCTTATTGAGATCCCATTTGTCACTTATGGAAAACCAATAATTGGATTAATTAGAATGCATATAATATAGTCAGCAGGATAAAAGAATGACTGTGCCAAAGTTATGTTTTAGCATCAGCTGGTGAGGATATCATTAGTCTCACCTTGTCCAAGGCCTCCTGTACGACAGCCTCACTCTCATTATCCAGCGCTGATGTGGCCATGTCTAACAGGAGGATTCTGGGATTCCTGACCAGCGCTCGAGCAATGGCGATCCTCTGTTTCTGTCCTCCGCTCATTTGCCCTCCACCTTCACCAACCAATGTGTCAAATGTCTGCAAAACACCACGCTTTAATTAGTTTGATATCCAAAATTAATTGCAGAGCTAACATTAAAAAAAGGTTTTTTTTTAAAACGTTGAACATGAAACAATTAAGCAGTCCCCCCAAAAATTTGAAACATTGTGTCGATTTATCTAATTTTAAAAAAGTAGTTTAAAAAAGCAGCAAAAACAATTTGAGTGTATTTTGTTACGAATTACACCCAACATTGACTGAGATACGGTTATACAGGGGTGTTCAAACTCGGTCCTGGAGGGCCGGTGTCCTGCATAGTTTAGCTCCAACTTGCTTCAACACACCTGCCAGGAATTTTCTAGCATATCTAGTAAGGGCTTAAGCTGGTTCAGGTGTGTTTGTTTAGGGTTGGAGCTAAACTCTCCAGGACACCGGCCCTCCAGGACCGAGTTTGGACACCCCTGGGTTATGATGTGGTTGTGGTAGTGCATGCACTGATCTTCCACTAGGGTAATCGTCTCACCTGAGGAAGACTCATGATGAAGTTATAGGCATTGGCCTGTTTGGCAGCCTCTATGATCTCCTGCATTGTGACTCCAGCTCTGCCATATCGGATGTTTTCAGCGATCGTGGTGGCGAACAGAACCGGCTCCTGCTCCACGACGCCAATAAGAGAACGCAACCACTGGATGTTCAGGCTTCTGATGTCATGACCATCCAGGGAAACCTGAAAATGACCAAAACAACTGCTGATAGAGAACTAGATATTCAACACCAGACCAGACATTCAATTTAGGATTTAAATGCAAAAACAATATATATTCAGAGAGGCTTTTGCTAATAAATACATTGTGCATAATTACATACACACTGCTCAAACATAAATCATTTCATTTATTAATTTTTCTCAGCTTAGTCCTTTCATTTATTAAGGGTCGCCACAGCGGAATGAACCGCCAACTATTCCGACATACGGCTATGCAGCGGATACACTTCCAGCTGCAACCCAGTACTGGGAAACACCAATACACACTCATAGACTACGGTCAATTTAGTTTACCCAATTCACCTACAGCGCATGTGTTCGGACTATGGAGGAAACCGGAGCACCCGGAGGAAACCCACACCAACAAGGGGGAGAACATGCAAACTCTACAGAGAAATGCCAACTGGCCCGGCCAGGACTCGAAGCAGTGACCTTCTTGCTATGAGGTGAGGTGTTAAAGACTGAGCCTTAGTGCCACCCAGAAGGCATATTAATAATATCAAAATATTACTGGATCAAATGACAGTACCATTCCTTCACTTGGGTCATAGAACCTCTGGATGAGTTGTATTGTTGTGGTTTTTCCTGATCCGCTGGGTCCAACAAACGCTGTCGTCTCGCCAGCTTTGACCACAATGTTCAAATCATCTAATATCTAAACACAAGAAATACTCAGGTAATACTAGACATAATCTAAAGGCATAATTCACACAAAAATGAACATTTATTCACTCCTTTCTCACTCTTTTGAGTTTCTTTCTTCTGTTAAACACATAACGAAGCAGTGTTGGGTAAGTTACTTTAAAAAAAACAACACTGATTCCAAATTACTGACAACTGCAAAATTGTAATCTGATTACATTACTAATGACTTCATGAAAAAAGTTATCAGATTACTAATTACATTTCTTTGAGGTTACTTTTAAAACATATAAAACCTATGAAAAATACAAAACAAATTAAAGCTGTAGGGACCTCGGACCCGGGCTCAACGCCGCCCGGTGGCCTTAGAATGACAGAGAACAGCGAACAATATTAATTTAAGCCAATATATATAAAAACCTGATAAAATCACAGATTTATGCAAAACTTCCTTCTGTCAGCAGGTGGCGCTATGACTGTGACTTAATATTGGCATGTAGATGTCTCCAGGAGAGGAATCTTGTCGAGCGTGAATTTTTAGGCAGGTCAGACATTGTGTTACTGAGTTATAAGTAGGCCCACACGAAATCTGCGCGCGCAGATTTTCCACTGAATTCCGCAGATTTTAGCCCATCATTAATTCTGTTTATTTACTTGAGAAAATGTGTGTAAATCTATATTTATTCAGTTTTTAAATGAATTACAGTAATATTATTGACTAATATGAAAATGTTCATCTGATTGATGTACAATGCAGTTTGTACAGTAATATTTTCTGTCTTTTAGTAGATATATTATATGAGAGACTTGCTTTGTTTACCAAATAAAGTGAATCTTATTAGATTTGCAATTTAAATATTAAATAGAGGTTAAAAAGGTATTACTTTTTATTTCACATATGAAGGTTTAGGTTATGATACTCCCAAAATAATTCCATAGAAATCCGCAGATTTTCACCAAAATTCTCAGCAGAAATAGCAAAAAACATCCGCAGATTCAGTCTGGCCCTGGTCATAAGCCAAACTTCTTTCTGTCAGCAGGTGGCGCTATGGTTGTAACTCAGTATTGGCATGTAGATGTCTTCAGGAGAGGAATCTTGTCGAACAAGAATTTTTAGGCAGGTCAGACATTGTGTTACCGAGTTAAAAGCCAATCTTCCTTCTGTCAGCAGGAGGCGCTGCGGTTGTAACTCAGATTGGCATGTAGATGTCTTCAGGAGAGAAATTTTATCCACCATGTGAAGTTTCAGGCAGGTCAGACATTGTGTGGTTGAGTTATAAGCCAAACTTCCTTCTGTCAGCAGGTGGCGCTATGACTGACTCATTATTGTTATGTAGATGCCTTTAGGAGAGGAATCTTATCAACCATGTGAAGTTTCAGGCAGATCGCACATTGTGTGGCTGAGTTATAAGAACTTCCTGTTTCATGGCAAAGCACTGAGGTTTATCATGCCACCACGGACACGCTCCTTGGTGAAAACTCCAGATCTTCACAATATATCATCGCAAGGGCTTTCAGATAACACCACCCAACTTTGGTGCTGACACGATAAAATTTGTGCGATTAGTTTGTTACACCGTAAAACATTTAATTTCCTGTTGCCAGCAGGTGGCGCAATAACTGTATCTGGATATTGCCATGGAAGCGTGTTCAGGTCAGGACTCTTATCAAACGTGTGAATTTTGAGGCAGATCGGACAATGCAGCCTGAGTTATAACAACTTTCTGTTTCATGGCGAATCGGCAAAGTTTGCGAGGCCACCACAGACATGCCCTTCGACGAAAACTCTAGATCTTCGCAATTTAACATTGCCAAGGCCTTTAGATGAAAAAACCCAATTTTGGTGTTGATCGGATAAAATCCCTAGGAGGAGTTTGTTGAAATACAAAGCCTGGAAATGGCAAAAATTACACTTTTTTGGCACAGCAAGTTAAAAATATCCGACTTCCTGTTAGGTTTGAGATTTCGATCCAAGAGACTTTTTCGTATGTTTTGACATATTTGACATGTGTGCCAATTTTCATGCATGTGCATGAATTAAATCTCTGGGGCCAGTCTGTCAAAAGTGCATAGGTGGCGCTGTTGAGTCATTTTGCCATGCCCACTTCCGAAACCT
Source organism: Danio rerio (assembly GCF_052040795.2). Classification (NCBI taxonomy): domain Eukaryota; kingdom Metazoa; phylum Chordata; class Actinopteri; order Cypriniformes; family Danionidae; genus Danio; species Danio rerio. Next base: position 50,778,284 of record NC_141029.1, on the reverse strand, counting down.
ATAACGAGTGTGCAAAGTTTCGTGACTTTTCGTGCATGTTTAGATCCTCAAAATCGCGATTCATTCTTTAAAAGAATCAGTGGTCCGTCCCTGATAAACTGAAGCTCTTTCAGTAATTTAATATTCACTAAAAACATTACAAAGGGTTGATCACAGCAGTTTGACATAATCAAACGACTTAAAGAGCCGGTATTAAAGGTTTTTGAAAATGAGCTTCGATGCAGTGTGCAGTGAATGAAAACATCCAGCTGAGGTTTAAATCTGACCAAATAGTCGACTCAGAGACGAATAAATAAATCCTGTTGGGTTCGGGTCACCAAATATGTAGTACCAGATGTAAGTAAAATGTGAACTCACTTTCCATTCAGACACTAGCGGAGGCGCGAGGAATCAAAGGACTGATCATGACACGAAGATGACGATTACTGACAGATGGAGATTAACGGTGAAAGTTCATTCTCACAACAACACCACAGTATAGCGTAGCACATAGTATATGTGCTGTGTTTGTTCCTGTCATTTTTCTGATTTTTTATACAATAACCTACACTCCAACGCGGGATTCGCCGGCCGTTTGCTGTTAAAGGAAGGAGCAGCAGAGACTATTATGTATAGGACTTTGTCAGACTTTGACAGACTTTGTCAGTAATTATTACAGTTCATTTGGACCAGTTTCTTCTTCCACCGGATCAAAACATGTAAGTGTCATTAAAATTGTTGCCTCGTTTTGTGTAGTTTATATGTGTTTAATCGTGTGTTGTAAGTTTTAATCACTCTACGTGGCTTGTGATCACTTATCTATTATAGATTAGTGCTTGTACTGTACCTCTCAGGCTAAATCTGTATGGGGCTGTTCACATATCGCGTCCAAAATTGTTAAAAACATGACGCGTGCTTCTTCCTTTACCGATTTAAATGCTTTTCTGAATTTGCGATGCTCTGTCTTTTGTCTTTGCTATGGCCACCATCAGCTGGTCCTCACACACGGCGTGGTAAATTTTCTAAATAGTTCAACTTTTGGAACAATTTTTGGATTAATACTGAATGTGTGTCGTTGTTATTACGTGGGATTAGGATTAAGAGTAGTGTAATATGTTGGTGTTTAACTGCATTGCTTTATTGCATTCCTACATCGGGCTCACACATACACGCTGCTACTTCATTGCTGGGGTGTGCATTTCTCTCCGTCTCGCTCTGAACGCAGTGGATCAATCACAACAGATTGGGTCATCAGTCTAATCAGCGCAGATTAGCTTCGCGCTAAGAAGGGTTTGGGAACAAATTAATCACTGAACGATTCATATGGCATGGAGACAGACCCCCCACTCCCTGCTCTTGACTTTCACCCCCAACAACCCCTCACACAAACACCGCACAAAAGATCAGTATTAAATTCATTCATATGCATGCATGCAAAAAAAAAAACATAACCCACCTTTACTTCAGGACGGGAGGGATAGTTGAAGTTAACGCTGTGAAATTCAATGTCACCTTTCACTTTATCTAAAGTGTGACCTTCGTCAGAGAAGCAGTCGATTTCTGGTTCCTGTATGAGGACAGGTTGTGACAGTGATTAATTTTTCACTGAAGCTGAAAGAATGAAATTCATTGATTTTGAGAGCGTGTGTGTGCGTGTGTGTGTGTGTGTGTGTGTGTGTGTGTGTGTGTGTGTGTGTGTGTGCATATGGGTTTTTCTCACTCTGTCAATGGTGTCAAATATACTCTTGGCTGCAGCTCGACCTGAAGCAAACGCCTCCAGACAAGGAGAAGCCTGACCCAGATTCATGGCCCCGATCAGAACACCAAAGAACACCTGAAGAATTATAAGAAGTCAGAATGATTAGCCCTGCTGTGTTTGTCTTTACCAAATATTTCCCAAATTATGTTTAACAGAGAAAGGAAATTTTCACAGTATTTCCTATAATATTTTTTTTCTTCTGGAGGAAGTCTTATTTCGGATAGAATAAAAGCAGTTTTTATTTTTTTTAAAACCATTTTAAGGTCAATATTATAAGCCCCCTTACGCAATTTTTTTTCGATTGTCTACAGAACAAACCATCGTTATACAATGACTTTCCTAATTATTCTAACTTTCCTAATTAACCCAATTAAGCCTTTTAATGTCACTTTAAGTGGAATACTAGCATATTAAAAAATATCTAGTCAAATATTATGTGCTGTCATGGCAAAGATAAAATAAATCAGTTATTAGAAATAAGTTATTAAAATTATTATGTTTAGAAATGTGTAGAAAAAAATCTCCTTTTCGTTAAACAAAATTTGGGGAAAACATTTTTTCAGGGGGCAGAAGTATAAACCAGTCTTAATAATTCAGGAGGGCTAATAATTCAACTGTCAACATAATTTAACCATTCTTTAACCATTTTAATCAGCTGGGCACATTACAGAACAGTCAAAATTCTATGCTCAAATATAAATGCTTATGTGCATTAACAAATAAGATATTTATTAGTGGTGAGCTGTTATCGGAGTTAACGTGCTGCGTTAGCGCACAACTCTTTTTGGGCAATAAAAAAATATCGCTGTTAATCTATTCTCAAAGTTGGGTTGGGAGCTGGGTCCATTCTACGCAAGCTATGATGACTTTCACCTTGATATTTTAGTGAGGATCTATACCTGGCTGAATTGCACTGTAGGTCACGAGATCGAGCCTTCGAATCTGTGTGTATTCCTACTGTGAAATTCCCACTTCAAACGTGACGTGCTAACATGGATGCAGTTCACTAGAGTGAATCTGATTAATGTTAGCTCCACAACTAACTATCAGACACCTGTAGAGTTTATGCGTTAGAGTAAAACATATACAAATAAAATGGACCGGGTGATTTTTAAAATGAATGACGGTGACTGAAAGTCAAACCTGGTGAGCCGTCAGACAAAAAAAGTGCCCTTCTGAATCAAATCTGCAGAATGCTCTTCTGGATGTTTCACTTACTTCAAAGACAATACTGACTATGCGCACATGGACATCTGTAATCGTTATTTTCCTTAAAAGACAATGATATGATTTAGGTGTTTATGCGAAGTGCTTTTCCTGTAATTTTGGGTGACTTTAACTGCAACTTGGCAGTTTCACTTTCACTCATGAACATTTCATTCATGCCGCCATGACAAACTGGAGTATTAGACGCAGATAAGGAGTGAGGACTGGTGAGAGTGTTGTGGAAATTAGTAACGCACGCAAAGTGGAAAGAACAAACGTCTGCATTTTGTGATGTGTGTATGTGTGTGTGTGGTCCTTTACTGACAGTCGCGTGTGTGGATCTTGTCAGAAAATATGGCCAAGTCCTACATGATGGTAAAAGTTTGATCGCGGTGTTTACTTCAATAATGCCACTAATATCTGAATCCTCCACATGTCTTAATTCCATTTCTGTTTAGTTCATTTATGACTTTAGTGGGATTAAGGTAATCAAAAATCGCTGTTTGCAGCTTATAGTTCAAAACTCATGTTTAACTGAATAAACATTAAACACAAGTACATCTTATTAAACATAATTTATTTTCATCACCAATTATCATAGTAGAACAGTTTCTCAAGCAGTTTGTGATGCATTCTGAAAACAGGAGATGAGCCCCTGGTCTAATGCGCCACCTGGCTTGAGAAACCTGTTCTCCAAGACTTATTATTTGGGTTGCACACATATTCTGAATGTCTTCGGCAGAATTCAAATGAGCCATTGTAATCTGGATTAATCTATATTAATACCAAGATTACAGTGAGATTAATCTAGATTAAAAAAATAATAATCTATGCCCACCTATAATGTTAATTCATTCATTCATTTTCTTTTTGGCTTAATCCCTTTCAAGTAAAATATATACACAAATAAAAAACAATTTTATTCAAATGTAAAATATCTGTAAATAAATAATGTTTTGTTAAAAACTCACTATTTATCTACCCATTAACATCTTTAAATTTGACCTTTTAATTAAAAAATTGTAGTAATTTACTTTTAACCATGGAATTTTCCTTTTTGTTGTTGCCATTGTTGTTTTAAAATATGCACATTTACTGTACTTATATTTATATATGTTCCAATTTTAATTTAAATTATTTTAGCTCATTTCTTTCTGTTGAAATAGTAAAAAATAGTTAAAAAACAGCAACAAATAAATTAAAATAAACAGTCCATATCAGTAAAAACTAAGCAAATATTCACTTATAAACGGTGCACACTTCTGAGCGGGGAATACACAGCAAAATCCTCTAAGTAAAATTCACTGATAAAAAGCAAAGCTGCTGTTTGTAGAGTTGCCTAATGATCCTGTGCTGAGATTTTGAGAGATTCGATGTATTATATTTCACCTGATTTCATCTTGAGCTGTGACTGATGACAGATGTAGTTTTGCGTTTCTCTGCTGTGTGTCTGCTTATAAACAGCAGGTGTTCATCATCAGTGCTCAATCATTGCTTAAATAATCCTTTCATTGTCTCATTAACTTAACTTAAAAAAAGGTCTGACGCAGTCAAGTGATGCAATTTCGCAGGTCAAAGTTCACTAAGCTTGAACTTTCCAATGCAGCGAACTGCGAAACTCGTCGCACGACCTTGCGTTTCCAGGCTGACGCATTCACGTGCGTATGAATAGAAGTCTATGGGGAGAAAAGTGCAGTGTGACCGCAGCTTTACTCAATACTATCTAAACTGAGTAAACTTTACTCAGAGGATTTACTTGTGTATATGATGTTTGTTAGTTTAATTCAAAGTCCACAATAAATTATATTTTCACAAATAGGATTACAACATGAACACATGAAAAATAAAATGCTTTTTTGTTTGAAAGCAGAGTCTCGGTTCTTTATTTTGATATATAATATGCTCATATATTCCAAGCAGAAAATATTTAAAAATGTAGGAAAAAAATATTAAAAATGTTGGTGGCTGGCAACTATTTTTTTTCTAAACGCCGGCAGGGAAAGAGTAAGGTAACAAACATATTTAATAGTTTTAATTACAAATAATACCCTTAAGGAACAGACCGGAGTTTCAATGTGTGAAGATGTTGTTTTGAACAGAAAAATTAAATTCTGAGAGTCATTTCTACCTGAACGAGTCCTCCAGGTGTGAGCTCCTGGGTCTCGATGACCAGTTTAGAGCCGAACCAGAAGGCGAGAGCGTAGCACAGGAATATGATGCACCAGAGATAGCCCTGAAACACCCCGATGATCATGCCCTTCTTTATGCCCCACTCCTGCGCCTGCACCAGATTCCTGTCATACCTGCGGGCATAAACCACACAACAGTTTCTGCCTGTACAGCTTTTGCCAGCCAGCAATTTAGCATCATATGTCAAAAGTTTGACTTTTTATCTCCCAAATTTGACTGATGTCATCATTTTAATGTATACCAAATCAAAATTATGCAATACTTAGGCTCAAATTAATGAACTAAGACAAAAAAAAATGATGACTTGATCAAAATTAGCTCTTTATACATAATTTACACACACAAACACACACGCACACACATATATATATATATATATATATATATATATATATATATATATATATATATATATATATGTATATATATATATATATATATATATATATATATATATATATATATATATATATATATAAAAAAATATATATATATATATATATATATATATATACTCTCTTCACGGCCCTCGGGGCGTGGTCAAAGCATAGCGGCCGGATCGTCTGTCAATCGAACGGCCAACTTGAACGAGTTGTAAGTGTCCACGGGCCTTTACGTGTCCCCCAGGCCCACCTCGCACTCCCACGTCCTAGTACACGGTATTGTTTGCCGTTCTCAACATGATTTCCACACAGAAGGCGGAAAAGACAGGTCTGGCACAGCAATCCCCTTGATTGGTCGTTCGTTGCCGCAATGCATTCTGGGCAGCGCACTTCGCCCTTTAAAACAGCTACAAATGGAATAAAACTAAGATTTAAACAAGCCAAAATGACAGCACGTTTCTCGAAGAGATGGGTGGCGTCTACCTTTGCAGTCTAGGCCATGGTTGAAAATGTCGCCTACCGTCGATGAGAAACAGCGTTCCTACCGTATGTATAAAAGACAGTCTGCGTAGCTGCTCGGTTACGGACCCTGGGTGCCAGGACGGCTGTTCAAATTAAGCTCATCCAAAGTGACCCAAAACAAGCGATATCAATTGGCAACCAAAATTCGGCCTCAAGTTTCGGATCCAAATGCAGCCGATGAGGCCCGGGGCCACTTTTTATTTGTTTTTACCAAGTGTGCCGCAAGCCTACGTTTGAGTGAAGGTTTCGGCCGTTAGATCGCCCCCTGGGGGCTGGCTGCAGTACAAGTCATAAAGCCCGCCTCCTCCGTGTTAATGAAGGAGACTTGAGCCCAAATAAAAAAAAATATTACACTTGCAATAAAATGTCCCGAAAGATAGTTCTGGTCGATTAAGGCACTGGTTATTGTGCTGAAATAGGTGCAGATCTTCATTTTTGTAAACAGTTTGTTTTTAGCAGTAATTTAATGCTGGGCGTGTCATCGTGATTGACAGCTGTGATTGACAGTTTCTCAAAGCGCGGCGTCTGAGCTTCGGCAGGAGACTGAAGTAGACTGAAATGTTATTATTCGATTTCTGTGTTATTTTACCATGACAAAATGAGTTCAGCAGTAAACTATAGTTTCTGACATACATGATCCTGGTGGAACACTGTTTATTCGCTAAGTTCAGGGCTTTTTTCGGGCTTTATTAGTTTGCTGATACACGCCTAGCCACCCAGATAGCAAAACACAGTTCCGGCTAGATTCTCGCCTGCCGGAGACTTATCTCTTAGAGCTCAGACTGACTAATGTTACCTCTGCTGGACCTACTCCGGATGCCTGGACTCACTACCCAATTCCAGCCCGAGTCAATCAAGCCAGATGCGGCGGCAAAGCGAGCAGGCGCTGCCGCATGCGAGCCGGAATCAGCCCGCGACGCCGCGAGTAAGTTATGCGCTGCGGCCTGGAGCTGGCGCGATTGAATATATAAAACCCTCATATTTGTTAACGTTATTACATCCATTTGTGTTGATATGACAGCAAACGCATGCTGAGAAGTTCGGGGGGCGTAGTTGATTTTACATAAAGCGTTTGATTGGAAGCTCGACTCTGCTCATTTTCGCGGCTCCTCCTCTGGCTCCATCAGACAATCCTTCTGCGCATGTCTGGCTCCAATTTCAGCAGTCTTTTGCGACAGTTTGTGCCCGTCAAGCAGGCGTTTTGCCCTCAAGGCGTTCAATGGGAAAAAGGGCTGTCGCGTCGTCCATATTTTTTACAGTCATTGGTTTTTACACTTGTACCTTTTGTCGTCCTTGACTACAAGCTATGGTGGACCACACCTCCCAGCTGAAAAATCCATAAATCCCTGCATAAATTAAACAATAAATAAATAAATGAGTACATACATCCACAAATCCCTGCTTAAATAAATACACAACTAAGGAATAGTGCAGGCTGATAAATAATGAAATTTTTTTTATTATTTATTTTCAATATTTTCCTATTTCTCCAACATCGGTGCAATGTAATTGATCATTTATCAGGCCGCACTATTGATTGTTTCTATATTTATTTATGCAGGAATTGAGGGATTCCTCGATCGTTTCCTTGTCCGCCGGCAGAGGTCACTCTATAAAAAACAAGAAGGACCCGGGTTCAAGACCCGGCTGGAGACCTGCACTGTTACAGCCTGGCTCGACGTGGGGACCGCATCTCTGGACTATCGCTTTCATTTCGCAATTTTCTTTTGCCTTTTCATAATATCAAATTTATACATGTGTGTTCAGAACGTTGTTGTTAGTAGTTAACGACAGAATTATTTTCACTTTTGACTCAACTAATCCCTTATGAAAACTGAGGGGCCACGAATTATTTTTCCTTTTGCCCTCAAATATGACACGTTTAATGACAATGATGACAAAATTCATATGTCGAAATAACCATGAAAAAACACATCAATTGCTTGCTAGGTTGCTATCGAAAATCCAGCATGTAATGCACATTTAAAATAAGGAATATTATACACAAATAATTTTAATACAAATCTTTTCATTCCAAAAACTCAAATGATATGCATGCGTGCGACACGAATGCACATTGAAAGAACCGGGAAAAAAACACTTTCACAATAACGATAACAAACCTTAATATTATATAAATTCTATTAATTATATAAACAAATTTAAGAGCTTTCCTTTAAACCACTTCAGCACTGCTGCATGTTTTGCTCCTTGTTGCTGTTGTTGTTCTAACATAATTTTGCTTCGTTGAACTCAGGAGAGTGCCCCGGTCACATACATCGGAGTAGATTGATGAATATGGTCTTCTTTTACAGAAAACCCTCCCAATTTTAAGAGGCATATGTCATATGGCTGGGCGATTTGGCAAATAAAAATCTAGATTTTTTTTTTTATAAAGTTTGACCGATTCAAGATTTCGATTTTTTTCCCAACATGACTGAAGTAACATTATCTTTATAAGTAAATTGAAAAACTATCTGGTTAAGGACCATTGTATTTTAATGGCCATGCCATATATAAATTGTTTCAATTAGGTTTATTTATTTCTTTTTTTTTTTTTTTGCTTGTAGCAAGGATGAACACAAAAATCTTTTAACAGAATTTATGAATAATAGCAGAATGATAGGCTGTTCCTAGCCTATCAAGAGCCTATCAATAGCCATAAATACGTAAGGCATACTCATTTTGTGTGTGTGTGTGTGTGTGTGTGTGTGTGTGTGTGTGTGTGTGTGTGTGCGTGTGTGTGTGTGTGTGTGCGTCTTTTATCACTGAAGCCACTCTCTTCAAAAAACGAAGTTGCTTTGTATGTGTGGCACTATTTCGGCTTTTAATCGAATGAAAAGTTAATTTAGTTGAGCCAATATTTTAAAAAATGCTGTGAAGTAACTGTGACGTGCGGCCACACATCGAATCTGAGGCCTGATCTCTCGCTGTCACACGCAGACAGACGCCACACAAGTCAAGTCGCAAAACTAAGGCTGGTATACCTGGAAGGTAGAATAGCTGAAGCCGAAATCTGTCAAAATACAGCGCTAAAATTAAAAGGCATTAATGTTTTTGAGCCAAAAGTCTATTTGTAAATATCTGTAAACGCAATCAGAGCCAATATGGAGAAAATGTACCGCCTAATAATTAGCTATAATCATTCTAATAAAATGAAAAAAAAAATCATTGCATTTTTCTTTTGATAGAAAATATACAGGAACAAAAAAACAAAAAAACAAAAAAAAACAAAGGATGGCTTAGTTTGTATTAATGTGTTTTAATATTAATAAAAAAATATGCTTACTCCATTTATATAGCTACGCCGACAACAGACAAGCCATTCAAAAATAATTATTTCACTGTGTACAAGGTTATTGTTTATATTTTTCAATAAAAACTAAACGTAGCATATCTCCCTATCATTTAAAACATGCAATTCATAACACACTAGAGCTGTAGGCCTGTAAGCAGTGTGTAAACTTCCAGGGCGGTGTTGGTTAAAGCGCACCACGGTATTAAACTCCAATACCTCCGAGGGAGAATATGTTACCCAGTTTTAAGAATAAAAGGCATTTTAAAATAAGAACAAGTAACAAATAAAAACCGGTCCCGTGGACTTTAGCATCTGTTATCTCGCCAGTGTGTGCGGCGAGTGTGTAGCGCTCTTTTGCAGCGCATCTCAACTCCCGGTTTGTGAGAGAGAGAGCGCGCGTAAAGAGCTCATAGCCGGCATATAACCAAAAGCAAGATCATGTCGTTATAAATATTCCGTTAACAATATTTATCGAAATATTTATATGTTTACATGGTGTTTATTGAGATTGTGTGATCTGTATAGGCTGATCTTTACAGAAGCCAGCCTGAGCAGCCGATCAGCGCGGTTCAAACTATAAGATCGGCGCGGTTGTTTAACATGGCAGATTTTTCCGTCCTTCATACGTGTAGAGAGATCGAGTTTATCGACATGATAAGGGAATTTGTCTTGACAATCCACACAGACGTGACTTAATAAAGCGTGAATTCATGTAGGATTTTACTTGTTGCAAGTCTGAATGTAAATCCCCTCGTCAGGCAGTGCTGGAATAGCGAAGTGGATCAAAGCGCGTTTGATCCAACGGTATTAAAAAGACAAAAATACACAACTTAAGATAAATGCTTGTATTTGTTGTAATTGCACCATGCAGCTCTGCAATGCATTCCCACAACTTCATGCATTGGGTTAAATTAGGCTGTCCAATCTGTGTTCAGTCCCTCACTACCATGATTGAAACCCTGACAGGCAGTCAGGTATAGCCTAATACAGAGAGTAAACCAAAGCGCAGTGGTGCAATTATAATGTATCTAATGGTATTAAAATAAGAAATCGCGATACCCCGATTTGATACAAAACAAATTAGTCTTTAAATGTTAATTTGAATTAATCGGAAAAAAAAAACGCCTAGCCCTGATATGTTGGATTTTGCACATTTCAGTTCATTGCATTTTAATGTTTCCTTTGTGTGATCTTCAATCCGTTTGGTCTCTTTCTGAATGTGTTGTTTTATTCCACTAGGTGACAGTACAGTATTTATTTTATCTCGTTTTGAACAAAATAAAAAGCTTCTGTGTCTCATAAAAAATCATGTCATTGAATTAACATCAATATTTTGGTATTGATATTAATATTGATATTTCAGCCTCTCCTAGAGCACCAAATAATGTTGTGATCATTTCTTTGCTTTGATTTGAGTATTGAAATGAGCATACTGATATTAATATTGAGATTTTGGTCCCTTCACTCTTTAGGTGTGTGTAAATAACACACACACACACACACACACACACACACACACACACACACACACACACACACACACACACACACACACACACATATATATCCCTGCTTAAATAAATACACAACTAAGGAATAGTGCAGGCTGATAAATAATGTAATAAACAAAGTCACAACATGTATAAGTATACCGATACCCCAACACATAATTCAAAGCACAAAATGCCGGAATATCAAGCAAGACCAAAAGTGACGGATCTACTAAACCGTAAGAGGGCGGATTAATCGTTTGCATGCCTGGGACTCTCTTCATGGCCCTCGGGGTGTGGTCAAAGCATAGCGGCCGGATCGTCTGTCAATCAAACGGCCAACTTGAACGAGTTGTAAGTGTCCACGGGCCTTTACGTGTCCCCCAGGCCCGCCTCGCACTCCCACGTCCTAGTACACAGTATTGTTTGCCGTTCTTGACATGATTTCCACACAGAAGGCGGAAAAGACAGGTCTGGCACAGCAATCCCCTTGATTGGTCGTTCGTTGCCGCAATGCATTCTGGGCAGCGCACTTCGCCCTTTAAAACGGCTACAAATGGAATAAAACTAAGATTTAAACAAGCCAAAATGACAGCACGTTTCTCGAGGAGATGGGTGGCGTCTACCTTTGCAGTCTAGGCGACGGTTGAAAATGTGGCCTACCGTCGATGAGAAACAACGTTTCTACCGTATGTATAAAAGACAGTCTGCGAAGCTGCTCGGTTACGGACCCTGGGTGCCAGGACGGCTGATCAAATTGAGCTCTTCCAAAGTGACCCAAAACAAGCGATATCAATTGGCAACAAGATTCGGCCTCAAGTTTCGGATCCAAATGCAGCCGATGAGGCCCGGGGCCACTTTTTATTTGTTTTTACACTTGTACCTTTTGTCGTCCTTGACTACAATCTATAGTGGACCACACCTCCCAGCTGAAAAATCCATAAAGCCCTGCGTAAATTAAACAATAAATAAATATGCAAATAAATAAATAAATGAATGAGTACATACATCCACAAATCCCTGCTTAAATAAATACACAACTAAGGAGTAGTGCAGGCTGATAAATAATGAAAATTTTTTATTATTTCTTTTCAATATTGTCCTATTTCTCCAACATTGGTGCAATGTACTTGACCATTTATCAGGCCGCACTATTGATTGTTTCTATATTTATTCATGCAGGTCACTCTATAAAAGACAGGTTTTTTTCCCGCGGCCGGTACGACGACTCAGTGGCTCAATGGGTAGCGCGCTCGCTTCGCAACAAGAAGGACCCGGGTTCAAGACCCGGCTGGAGACCTGCACTGTTGCAGCCTGGCTCGACGTGTGGACCGCATCTCTGGACTATCGCTTTCATTTCGCAATTTTCTTTTGCCTTTTCATAATATTAAATTTATACATGTGTGTTCAGAACGTTGTTGTTAGTAGTTAACGACAGAATTATTTTCACTTTTGACTCAACTAATCCCTTATGAAAACTGAGGGGCCACGAATTATTTTTCATTTTCCCCTCAAATATGACACGTTTAATGACAATGATGACAAAATTCATTCTATCGAAAATCCAGCATGTAATGCACATTTTAAATAAGGAATATTATACACAAATAATTTTAATACAAATCTTTTCATTCCAAAAACTCAAATGACATGCATGCGTGCGACACTAATGCACATTGAAAGAACCGGGAAAAAAACACTTTCACAATAACGATAACAAACCTTAATATTATAAAAATTCTATTAATTATATAAACAAATTTAAGAGCTTTCCTTTAAACCACTTCAGCACTGCTGCATGTTTTGCTCCTTGTTGCTGTTGTTGTTCTAACATAATTTTGCCTCGTTGAACTCAGGAGAGTGCCCCGGTCACATACATCGGAGTAGATTGATGAATATGGTCTTCTTTTACAGAAAACCCTCCCAATTTTAAGAGGCATATGTCATATGGCTGGGCGATTTGGCAAATAAAAATCTAGATTTTTTTTATAAAGTTTGACCGATTCAAGATTTCGATTTTTTTTCCAAATTGACTGAAGTAACATTATCATTATAAGTAAATTGAAAAACGATCTGGTTAAGGACCATTGTATTTTAATGGCCATGCCATATATAAATTGCTTCAATTAGGTTTATTTCTTTTATTTCTTTTTTTTTTTTTGCTTGTAGCAAGGATGAACACAAAAATCTTTGAACAGAATATATGAATAATAGCAGAATGATAGGCTGTTCCTAGCCTATCAAGAGCCTATAGCCATAAATACGTAAGGCATACTCATTGTGTGTGTGTGTGTGTGTGTGTGTGTGTGTGTGTGTGTGTGTGTGTGTGTGTGTGTGTGTGTGTGTGTGTGTGTGTGTGTGTGTGTGTGCGTCTTTTATCACTGAAGCCGCTCTCTTCAAAAAACGAAGTTGCTTTGTCTGTGTGGCAATATTTCGGCTTTTAATCGAATGAAACGTTAATTTAGTTGAGCCAATATTTAAAAAATGCTGTGAAGTAACTGTGACGTGCGGCCACACATCGAATCTGAGGCCTGATCTCTCGCTGTCACCCGCAGACAGACGCCACACAAGTCAAGTCGCAAAACTAAGGCTGATATACCTGAAAGGTAGAATAGCTGAAGCCGAAATCTGTCAAAATACAGCGCTAAAATTAAAAGGCATTAATGTTTTTGAGCCAAAAGTCTATTTGTAAATATCTGTAAACGCAATCAGAGCCAATATGGAGAAAATGTACCGCCTAATAATTAGCTATAATCATTCTAATAAAATGAAAAAAAAAAATCATTGCATTTTTCGTTTGATAGAAAATATACAGGAACAAAAAAACAAAAACAAAAAAAACAAAAAAAACAAAGGATGGCTTAGTTTGTATTAATGTGTTTTAATATTAATAAAAAAATATGCTTACTCCATTTATATAGCTACGCCGACAACAGACAAGCCATTTTAAAAATTATTATTTCACTGTGTACAAGGTTGTTGTTTATATTTTTCAATAAAAATTAAACGTAGCATGTCTCCCTATCATTTAAAACATGCAATTCATAACACACTAGCTGTAGGCCTGTAAGCAGTGTGTAAACTTCCAGGGCGGTGTTGGTTAAAGCGCACCACGGTATTAAACTCCAATACCTCCGAGGGAGAATATGTTACCCAGTTTTAGGAATAAAAGGCATTTTAAAATAAGAACAAGTAACAAATAAAAACTGATTCCGTGGACTTTAGCATCTGTTCTCTTGCCAGTGTGTGCGGCGAGTGTGTAGCGCTCTTTTGCAGCGCATCTCAACTCCCGGTTTGTGAGAGAGAGAGCGCGCGTAAAGAGCTCATAGCCGGCATATAACCAAAAGCAAGATCATGTCGTTATAAATATTCCGTTAACAATATTTATCGAAATATTTATATGTTTACATGGTGTTTATTGAGATTGTGTGATCTGTATAGGCTGATCTTTACAGAAGCCAGCCTGAGCAGCCGATCAGCGCGGTTCAAACTATAAGATCGGCGCGGTTGTTTAACATGGCAGATTTTTCCGTCCTTCATACGTGTAGAGAGATCGAGTTTATCGACATGATAAGGGAATTTGTCTTGACAATCCACACAGACGTGACTTAATAAAGCGTGAATTCATGTAGGATTTTACTTGTTGCAAGTCTGAATGTAAATCCCCTCGTCAGGCAGTGCTGGAATAGCGAAGTGGATCAAAGCGCGTTTGATCCAACGGTATTAAAAAGACAAAAATACACAACTTAAGATAAATGCTTGTATTTGTTGTAATTGCACCATGCAGCTCTGCAATGCATTCCCACAACTTCATGCATTGGGTTAAATTAGGCTGTCCAATCTGTGTTCAGTCCCTCACTACCATGATTGAAACCCTGACAGGCAGTCAGGTATAGCCTAATACAGAGAGTAAACCAAAGCGCAGTGGTGCAATTATAATGTATCTAATGGTATTAAAATAAGAAATCGCGATACCCCGATTTGATACAAAACAAATTAGTCTTTAAATGTTAATTTGAATTAATCGGAAAAAACGCCTAGCCCTGATATGTTGGATTTTGCACATTTCAGTTCATTGCATTTTAATGTTTCCTTTGTGTGATCTTCGATCTGTTTGGTCTCTTTCTGAATGTGTTGTTTTATTCCACTAGGTGACAGTACAGTATTTATTTTATCTCGTTTTGAACAAAATAAAAAGCTTCTGTGTCTCATAAAAAATCATGTCATTGAATTAACATCAATATTTTGGTATTGATATTAATATTGATATTTCAGCCTCTCCTAGAGCACCAAATAATGTTGTGATCATTTCTTTGCTTTGATTTGAGTATTGAAATGAGCATACTGATATTAATATTGAGATTTTGGTCCCTTCACTCTTTAGGTGTGTGTAAATAACACACACACACACACACACACACACACACACACACACACACACACACACACACACACACACACACACACACACACACACACTACGCCCAATTTAGTTAATCCAATTCACCTACAGTGCATGCCTTTGGACAGTGGGAAAAACTGCAGCACCCGGAGGAAACCCACGCCAACAAACTCCACACAGAAATCATGTGGAACTTTAATGCAGTTAAAACCTATGAAGGTAAATCCGTTGCGAAACTCGAGAGCTTGCAAATGTAAATGTGAGCACTTGTGATAATAATATTTGTATGTGTAGGTTGAAATGTACACTTACAGCTCTGATGTGAACAGCTGAAATCCTCGATTTGCACACACACACAACAACCCACGCACTTGTGTTTTAAATTGGAAGTTGCAGATTAATAGTTGTGTATTTGTAAAATGTCATTCACAAATACAAAGTGACAGACACACGTGTGCAAGGCAAATTTGATTGCATCTTTGCTCTACAACCACAGGTCGGCACTCACAACCTCTCAGATTCGTCAGTACAACTACAAATCTCCCGCGCTCTGACTTTTGCTACACATCTCCCGCGATCTCTGTAGCAGAACTCATCTGTGCACTCGCAGATGCAGAGGCGTGAGCAGCGCGGGGCGGGGGAGGGGCGGGGCAGGTGTAAAGCTGTTTGATTGGCTGAAGCCTGACCAATGAACAATGCCAGCAGCCAACAGGACTGAGGTGCAAAATAATAATTTCCCACGATTATTTCATTAGTTAGGGTTTATTTAAACTCTTTTCTGAAGAGATTCTTGTTAAAAATCAAAAATTCTACTGTAATGTACATACCAGTAAAAGAGCAGCAAAGCCAGTTTATTGGCTACAGCCAGCCAATGAGATGGGGCGTTTCTGTTTGTCAGCACACAGGGCAGCTCACGTTGTTGGAGGCCTCCAGCAATCAGAGGGTAAGTTATGATTTTTTAATAATTATCTATATGTTCAATACTGTTAGCTAAGCTAAGGACTGTGCTGGGTGCTTCTCTTGTTTGTTTCTTATATAAGAAAACAGTTATGAGTTATCTAGGAGCTGCTTTCTATCATGTTATATGGTTCTAAAGATACGATTCAACCCACATGAAATAAGAAGTTGTAATAGCATTTATAGTAAACAATATTACATTTTTGAACCATACTAACTATAATAAACTGTATTATACTGTATATTTTGCAGTATCTACAACTTTGTTAATGAATGCAACAGCACACTGTAGTATTAACTAGCATGAACTTTAATGAATTGAAGTATATTTACACACACGCACACATTAATAGCAATTAAAAATAACACTAGGCGTTTCAGTTTCTTACAGATCATACCGGTTTTTGTTATTATAACCTGCATCATATCTATCTATCCATCTATCTGTTTACATGTTTGTGTACAGTGTGTCCTTTATATCACTTTTTTAATTATGAAAGTTACTACCTTTATTTCTCAGTTTCCTGTAAGGATGGAGTGACAGGAGAGATCAGGATGTTTCAAGTCGATGAGGAACTCAGAGAAGCTGCATAGCTTGAAAAGGATGTTATTTATGCTAAAGATGACATGATGATCCAGCTCATCTACAAACACTTCAAAATGATTCAGATCATTCAAGAGGAAGCCGACTTTATTTTCTCTTTTTACCTGCCAAGATGACTACAGATTTGAACAAAACACACACTCACCCACACACAACTTTTATTTTGATAATTGTTTAATGTAGTATTTTTACACTTTACTGTAAGGCAGGGGTGTCAAACTCAGTTCCTGAAGGGCCGTAACCCTGCACGTTTTTAGTTGCAACCCTGCTTCAAAACACTTAAGTGAAAGTTTCAAACAACCTGAAGGACTCAATTAGTTTGATCAGGTGTGTTTAATTAGGGTTAAAATTAAACTTTGCAAAGCTGCAGCCCTCCAGGAACTGAGTTTGACACCTGTTCTGTAAGGGAATGTAATTTGTCAAATAAAATTTACAGTCCAAATAAGTGTAGCGCAAATGTCTAGTTACTTGTATTGAAATATTTCAGGGTTTTTCCTTGTTCATATTGAGATGGAGGTGGTAAATCCAACTTCATCATTACCCATCAAATGTTATCTCCTCTTTAATCCTTTGCTCAAGCCTTTACTAATGGTTAGAAAGCAAGCCATTGTGTAAAGCTGGTTGATGCTCGCTGTAATAGAGAGAGATGATGACTGTTCAGCTTATGTTGCTTAACCCTGCAGATGAGATGCTCAAAGTGGACCCTCTGCCGAGCGATGGACACTGTCTCCCTCACCTAGTTGCTCTTCCTTTGAGCACACATATCATGTTGAAGGATGCAAGTTGTGGACCTAAATCTGATGTAATGCATGTAGATGTATAAATTAGAAAGAAATGAAACTGCTTTAAAATGTATTAGGTTTTACATATAAAGTATACTTCAATTCATTAAAGTTCATGCTAGTTAATACTACAGTGTGCTGTTGCATTCATTAACAAAGTTGTAGATACTGCAAAATATACAGTATAATACAGTTTATTATAGTTAGTATGGTTCAAAAACGTAATATTGTTTACTATAAATGCTATTACAACTTCTTATTTCATGTGGGTTGAATCGTATCTTTAGAACCATATAACATGATAGAAAGCAGCTCCTAGATAACTCATAACTGTTTTCTTATATAAGAAACAAACAAGAGAAGCACCCAGCACAGTCCTTAGCTTAGCTAACAGTATTGAACATATAGATAATTATTAAAAAATCATAACTTACCCTCTGATTGCTCGAGGCCTCCAACAACGTGAGCTGCCCTGTGTGCTGACAAACAGAAACGCCCCATCTCATTGGCTGGCTGTAGCCAATAAACTGGCTTTGCTGCTCTTTTACTGGTATGTACATTACAGTAGAATTTTTGATTTTTAACAAGAATCTCTTCAGAAAAGAGTTGAAATAAACCCTAACTAATGAAATAATCGTGGGAAATTATTATTTTGCACCTCAGTCCTGTTGGCTGCTGGCATTGTTCATTGGTCAGGCTTCAGCCAATCAAACAGCTTTACACCTGCCCCGCCCCTCCCCCGCCCAGCGCTGCTCACGCCTCTGCATCTGCGAGTGCACAGATGAGTTCTGCTACAGAGATCGCGGGAGATGTGTAGCAAAAGTCAGAGCGCGGGAGATTTGTAGTTGTACTGACAAATCTGAGAGGTTGTGAGTGCCGACCTGTGGTTGTAGAATGGAGATGCAATCAAATTTGCCTTGCACACGTGTGTCTGTCACTTTGTATTTGTGAATGACATTTTACAAATACACAACTATTAATCTGCAACTTCCAATTTAAAACACAAGTGCGTGGGTTGTTGTGTGTGTGTGCAAATCGAGGATTTCAGCTGTTCACATCAGAGCTGTAAGTGTACATTTCAACCTACACATACAAATATTATTATCACAAGTGCTCACATTTACATTTGCAAGCTCTCGAGTTTCGCAACGGATTTAAAACCTGCCTAGAACTACTACAGCTGTGTGTTTATCTGAAAATAACTGCACACCTTAAAACGTTTATTAGCCAATCAGAATCAAGCATTCTACAGCCAGTATTAAACTACCATTAACTTGAGCAGTGATCAGCAAATTTGAGCAGCAAATGTCTTATCAATTATGATCTTACCGTGCAAAATACTACCTTTTAAAAATATTTCATTAATATGCATTGAAAACAACTATCCTTCCTATTTTTTGGAAAATAACTAATCATATTAATAAGATTTAAATTAACCTCTCTTTTTCTCATCACTTTTCACTATCTAAATAAATAATTACAGATGAAAGAAAGTTCAATGTTGTGGTTCTCTCACTCAAAAGCAGAAGTAAACAAGTTTTTGCACTTGATGAAGTACCTCTCTGCCTCTTTGTGTTCTCCTCCGAAAGCGGCCACTGTTCTGATGGAGGACAGCACTTCATCAGCCACCGCTCCGGCTTTAGCATAAGCCTTCAGCTCACGACCCGTCAGCCTCGCCACTGCCTTCAGGACAATACAAAACCTTTATTTATTATACATCTATATCAGGGGCGTTGCTAGGGTCGAAAGAGATAAGGGGCTTAGCCCCAAAGACTACATTCTCAACTAAAAAATCCTCAAAAGTTTATTATTTTGTCCAACAGCAGCAATATTTGTCAAACTGTAGAGTGTCCTCAGCTTGTTCCTGTATGTGGGCGGAGTAATACACAAGGGTAAAGGGTGAAGAGGTTGGACGAGTAATGTTACTGGCAGAATATTGCACGGCTAACACACAATCATATTGAAGAACCATGTATATATATAATTCCAAGATGCCGATATATATATATATATACATACACACATATATATACACACACACACACACACACACACATATATATATATATATATATATATATATATATATATATACACACACACACACACATACATACACACACAAACACACACACACACACACACACATATATATATATATATATATATATATATATATATATATATATATATATATATATCGTCATCTTGGAATTATAAGGTTCTATTTGCGTTCTGAATGATTTTGACATATTGAGCTTCAAAGTTTTTGCATTCCATACAGAGAACAGCATGTGTATAACATTTGCTTTTTCAACAAAGTCTTAAAATGTAAACAACTTATATGTAAAAAAAACATCCCCATAATGTTAATAAGTTGTCATTTAATAAGAATGTCAATAACTCAATTTTGACAAAAATGTCAGATAGAACCTTGTAAATCTAAGGTGATAAATATATATATGTGTGTGTGCGTGTGTGTGTGTGTTTGCGCACATGCATGTATGTATTTATTTTATTTAAATATATTTGTATTGTTTTTTTTTTTTATGTAGCCCGTCTGAAACTTTAATTTCAAAGAATTTCTGACTGGAAAAACTGTAATAACAATAATTTAATTTGGGTTCATTATTAAAAATGAAAACAACTTTTCATTTTTAATAAAAAAAGAGAAAAAGTTGTTTTCATTTTTAATAAAATTCATTTTTAACAAAACTTCTAAAACAACAACACACCAAATTCATTTAGCATCTTTTTTATCCTTTTGTCTTCTAAACATTAAAATAGGCCTTTCATTTTTTCTGCAGAGCACGCAACATTTAATGCCATAATTTAATACATTTAAAACATTCTGATCAAAATGAAGAATAATCGAAAAAGAACTTAAAGGCACAGATACCCAAAATCTCTTTAAAAAATTACCCATAATTCAATTTATTTTTTAATTATGTCATCATTTACTCACCTTCTCTCTGTTTCAAAAGAGTTTCTTTCTTTTGTTGAAGACATAAGAAGATATTTCGAAGAAAGCAGTAAACCTGTAACCATTGACATCCATAGTATTTGTTTTTCCTACTATGGAAGTGAATGGTTACATGTTTTCAGCTTTCTCCAAAATACTCTATCTTCTTTTGTGTTCAACAGAAGAAGAAAAAAAGAGGGTGAATAAATAGTGAGTAAATGTTCATTTTGGGGTGAACTCTCCCTTTAAGGCCTTTATTTGTAATATGATGAATTAAGTGTTTGTAAACGCCACACAATCCCTGACTCCAGTCTCCTTCATATTGATTTGTCTGTGGTGAAACTGACCATAGCCATGAGTCCTGCGGCGAGGCCTAATAGAGGACTGACTGCGATGACCACCAGTGTCAGCTTCCAGCCGCCGATGAAGCCCACCATGAAGCCGAATATAAACGTGGAGATCCTCTCAATGAAGATGGACACCTGGTCCGCTATAGCGTTGTTGATTTTGTTGATGTCACTGCAAAAAAGTAACAAACATGCTAAATTAAACTAGTATCTATGCAAGATGAAATGAACAGAAATACTCAAAGATGCATTCACTGTGAGATTAATTTTTCATTTCATGCACAACATTGTCTGTTTTGTTCTACAGCTCCAGCAAAGTTAACCCTCGTGTGCTCTTGGGGATGTTTTCATCCACTCTGAGGGAATTTTGAGTCTTAATTTGGCCACAAATATCTGTTTCAGCAAATAGGGTAATTTTTGGTGACAAATTTTATTTTGACACACATTTTAAGAAAATGCTCTAAAATCTTAATAAAAAAAAAAATTTATAAAAAAAACAACAATACACTCTGGGCAAATTTACTATCCTTTCGTTATGTTGGTGTCTGTTTTTGCCCCATTGACTTCCATTAAAATGAAATTTTTTTGTTTGTTTGTCCCGCCTCCTTGCTGTTCTTCTGTTGTCTTATAGGCTCCCACGCCGGTGTGATTCCCTGCTCTGATTGGCTGCTGGTCTACGAGGCCTGTACAAAAGGGAGCTTCCGGCAGGAATCGGAGAGCTCATTTCTGCTGCGTTTGGTGTTTGGAGTGGAGCTCCTGGGTTTCCCTCACCCCTTCGACCGACGACCAACAATAATCAACTTTGTATTGATGACCATCCTATGATTGAATATTTTTTGAGAGTTTGAGCGTGTAGGGGTGACCTGCCTATTTATTTGATTACTTTTGACTTTATGTTAGGGAGTAAGGTAAGATTCTTGTATTTTTATTTAAATAGTAATAGGTAATTTAGTGGATTTATTTTATAGATTCTTTTGTTTGTTATTTTGGCCTGTGGTCACCCTGACGAAATGCTCATTTAGATAAACCCTATTTTTCTATAATAAATATCTTCATATATACTCTCAATTGAGTGTGTGAGTTTGGTTGTCGACTGAAGGGAATCTTTTGCTTTAAGTTTTGTTTAGTTTTGGGAAATCCACCACCCTAACACATTTGTTTGTTCTTCGTTTATTATGCCCTTTTTGTTTCCCCTAGACTTGGGGCGTAATAGTGTCATTTTTACTGTTGATCATCAGTTACAGTGCAAAAAAGCTTAGTTTCTGGCTTTAAAGGGCACCTATGGTGAAAAATCTACTTTTCAAGCTGTTTGGACATACATGTGTGTAAGTGTAGTGTATATACTGTCATATTGGGGTGAAATAAACACACCCAGTCCTTTTTTTTTTAATTTAACAACATAAAAACGGTGGACCAATTGGAGCGGTTTTCAGATCGACCGCAACTTTACGTAGGAGTGCGGTCCCCCCGCCCACCAATATTGATTGACAGCTGCGCGCATTAACATGTCTCCGTAGTAATGCATATACTCATATCGACAAGACAGGACGAGCGCAAAGCAACCGGGAATAATAGGTCTGTTCAGTTCGCTAGGATCATCAATCATCATCAGACGTGATCAAGAGTGAGTTTTACAAGTTTAACATGTTTTAAAACGTGTGCACGTGTGTAATGAAGCACAGCCATTCACTTCAAATTTACTTCATCAGTACAGCCGCGTGTCTCTCTCACTGTCTATGTGTGTGTGTGTGTGCGCGCTATGTATGTGTGTGTCTGTGTGTCTGACTGTCTACGCTATGTATGTGCCTGTGTGTCTGCGCTACGTGTCTGTGCTAAGTGTGTGTGTGTCTGCATGTCTACACTTTGTATGTGCGTATTAGTCTGCGCTACGTGTCTGTGCTATGTATGTGTGTATTTGTGTCTGCGTGTCTACGCTATGTATGTGCGTGTGTGTCTACGCTACATGTCTGTGCTAAGTGTGTGTGTGTGTATGTGTGTCTGCGTGTCTACGCTATGTATGTGCGTGTGTGTCTGCGCTAAGTGTGTGTGTGTGTATGTGTGTCTGTGTGTCTACGCTATGTATGTGCATGTGTGTCTGCGCTACATGACTGTGCTAAGTGTGTGTGTGTGTGTATGTGTGTCTGCGTGTCTACGCTATGTATGTGCGTGTGTGTCTGCGCTACATGTCTGTGCAAAGTGTGTGTGTGTGTGTATGTGTGTCTGCGTGTCTACGCTATGTATGTGCGTGTGTGTCTGCGCTACGTGTCTGTGCTAAGCGCGTGTGTGTGTATGTGTGTCTGCGTGTCTACGCTATGTATGTGCTTGTGTACCTGCGCTATGTGTCTGTGCGTGTGTCTGGGTGTCTACGCTATGTATGTGCATGTGTGTGTCTGCGCTAAGTGTCTGTGCTAAGCGCGTGTGTGTATGTGTGTCTGCGTGTCTACGCTATGTATGTGCTTGTGTACCTGCGCTACGTGTCTGTGCGTGTGTCTGGGTGTCTACGCTATGTATGTGCATGTGTGTCTGCGCTACGTGCCTGTGTTATGTGTGTGTGTGTGTGTGTGTGTGTGTGTGTGTGTGTGTCTGCGTGTCTGCACTGTATGTACGTGAACTCATTGTTGCAACTTCACAAAAACTGCATCAAATTCTGATTGGTAAAGTTCTTACTGTAGTATTTCTCACAAACGTTATGTGAGATCTACTTCCTGAGGCAGCCGAGGGCATGTTGAGGCATGTTGCTGACAGGTACGTGGGAACGGTGGGCGGGGATGACTCGCCTTAAAGGCCCAGTGCAAAAAAACAGCAACAACCTTTTCCCAGCTATAATACAAACATTTCAAACAGCTATAATAAATACTCTGATGGATGTTTTGAGCTGAAACTTTACAGACACATTCTGGGGACACAAAAGACTTATAATAAATATGAAAAAAGGGGTAACCTATGTGCCATTTAATATTAAGTTATATAGAGTATAGTGAGTGTGTGTGTGTGTATGTAAGAGTGTAAGAGAAACCTTTGCTCACTTATCTTGATTTGCTTGAGATAATCTAAATAAGCAGCTCAGCTCTCAAAACATAGTAAACTAAGGCCCAAACCCTCTTTCCCTTACCCCTACCCCTCGTTTTGTGCATTCACGTGAAGAGGTGTCGCAATTCTCTTGAAGGAGTAGGGCCAAGGGGAAGGGGTGGAAAGCCCTTCGAACAAAGATTTTTCAGGACCACACTCGAAACCAAGGGGTATGAAAACTTCCCAGAATACACAATCTACAATAACAGCATGGCTGTACCCGGAAGTCAGGAGATCCACAAATTCATATTTTTTATCATTATTACGACTTTACAATAAACAAGCACATGATTTGGTATATTCATAACTATGTTGGTGTTTTATCGTCATGCTTTTTAAAAAAAATTATAAAATAAAAACTACTAAATTAGGCTATCTATAATCCATAATAATAACTCCTGTACAGCAGTTCTATAACATTCTGACACTCGGTGACACTCGAATACCCTGTCAGAAGAGTTAATGGCTGGGAATGGGCTTTTTATAGTGTCTGCTATAATGTTAATTTTGTTCTCGTGTGTCACAGTTTTTCTCAAAACAATTAGTGCAAACTGCAAAACCTAGCTGATAACCTGCAAATGCGTGTCACTTGCTCATAATGGATAGTTCATTCCTCAAAAGCAAGTATTCATGTCAATCAAAGTGTCAGTGTCATCAAGATGAAAAGTCCTGCCACCATTGTTTATGAACAAGATAGTCAAATGGCTTAGTCATGTTTTCATTATGACGTTTACTCTTTTACATTTTTTCAATGCAAAAAAGTCAGATTTTGGTGACACTTCCTTAAAATGCACTGTATACTATTTGCACAGCCATTTGAAAACTACAGTAAAGTTAGACATCACTGCATTTAGTGAGGTATCTGAGTACAAGACACTGAATATGTATGTATTTTTACTCTGCATTTGCTCTTTGCAATCCTAATTTATTCACAGCATTGTGCAAAAGAATAAATACACTCTTATTTACAACAAACATAAACTCCCTTTAGGTAGAGCTGTGCACAACTCTACACAATATTGCAGTACATATTGGAACTGAGCCTACAACATACACAGGTCTGTAAATCATTCATCAAATTGTTCAATTTTAAAGACATTTTCAGGGAAATTAAGATTTAAATTTGTTTTAAAAAATTAGCTTGACAGATTTTGACAACTAGTTCAACTTTTTTTAATGTAATGACTCAAGTAATGAAATGAGGACTATTAGTTTTATATGGAATGACTATTCAGCATTTACAAGTTTAGTTAATTTTGACTGGCATAACAGAAGCTAATGATAATGTTATAAACAGCAGAGAGTTGTATGAAAGCAATTGATGCATGTCCAAAAGCATTCGCAATTTGTTGAAAAGAATGAGAAACTGCTACTAGGTTGTGCACAAATGACTAATTGTTTTGAGAAATGCATTACCTGTTGTGCAAATGTAAATAGTGTAGTGAGAAATGCACCAAAGCGACTGAGAAAAACTGTAAGATAGATGAATATGGCCACTGTGTGAATGCACAGTATAGTTACAATCTTATTGCCACATTATATCGCTATGATAACATAATTTATGCCTTCAGTGATTTTCTGAAGATAAATACAAAAAAAATGGAATAACTAAAGCAGTCGCCATCATCTGATCTCATATGAAGCATGAGATTGTGATGACACAGGATGATGTGTGCAGGTGCTGTAGAGCTGTCCCATTTCTTAGGGATACATTTTGAAGCCCTTCCCCTTCACACTCAGTTTTAAGGGCCAAAGGGAAAGAGAAGGGGTACAAAAATAGAATTGGGTTTGGGCCATAGTAAGTGTATTTATGCACACACACACTATAATCTGCTGTTTTACTCCATAAAACTCCATAAAAAGCCAGAAACGTTTTTGCACAACCCTATCCAAAGGGTTAATGCTGCCAACTGAAAATCAACAGTTAAAATGACACATTTTACCGCCTCCTAACAGGGAAATCCACCAACAATCAAGAATGCATGATTATATGGTGTCATAGCTTTGCAAACAAAAAAATGTCATCATAATGGAAGTCAATACGAAAGGGTAATAAACATGAACATTACACAAGGGTTAAAGCAGACATGTGTGAATCTCAGAGCAACACTGAACAAATAGAGCAAGCCAATGAATCAATGATCCATTCATATAAAAGCAAAATTCTGAATGAATCAGCCATTTTGAGCAAATCGTTTGAATAATAGATTCACTCAAAAAGACTTGTTGCCACCTACTGACAGGTTTAGTGCCACATTCATTTATCTATACCAGTCATAAACCAACTAAAACCAGGACATATCAAACTCAACATTCATGCATTCGTCACTTTCCTTTAGCTTAGTCCCTTTATTCATCATTGGTCACCATTGCGGAATGAACTGCCAACTTATCGAGCATATGTTTTACACAATGGATGCCCTTTCAACTGCAACCCAGTACTGGGAAACATCCATACACACTCATTCACATACATACACTACAGACTATTTAGCTTATTCAATTCACCTAGCACATGTCTTTGGACTGTGGGGCAAACTGGAGCAACCAGGAGGAAACCCACGCCAAGACGAGGAGAACATGCAAACTCCACACAGAGATGCAAACTGACCCAGCTGGGACTCGAACCAGCAACTTTCCTGCTGTGAGGAACTTTATAAAAAAGGGATTTGTAAGCTTAAGCTTTCACAAGCTTAAGCTTTTTTGGGGCACAACCAGGCCCAAATCTTTAGAAATAAAACTAAACTATATGAAACTCACTAATAGTCTAACTCCACAATAAGAAACTTTTATTCCTATCCTCCACCAAAACAGATCTGATAACTATTGAAGACACCTGGTTTTAGTACCTGAGTTTAATATTTAACACCACTAATCACAGGCTCGTGAGCAAAGCTAACAATGGTTTAAGATAACGCAGATAGACTTGGACATTACTCAGACATCCTCGTGTTCAGCTCCCCCACAGAGTTGCAGTCAAACCAGCCGATCTCCATGCGCATGATCTTTCTGAAGTAGGTTTTTCGGATGCGCTGGATCTGCCTGGCAGCTGCAGAAACCCAAAACGTGATCTGAAACCACAGAAAAGCTCATTTAGACTGACAATCTGCAAACCAGATGAGGTTTTGCTATTATAAATATGCACTACTTAAATCAGGGGTGCTTAAACATGGTCCTGGAGGGCCGGTGTCCTGCAGATTTTAGCTCCAACTTGCCTCAACACACCTGCACAGATGTTTCTAGAAAGCCTAGTAAGAGCTTGATTAGCTAGTCCAGGTGTGTCTGATTGGGGTTGGCGTTAAATTCCGACACTGGCTCTCCAGGACTGAAGCTGCGTCCCAAATCGCATACTTATGCACTATTCTACGCCATTTTGTAGTATAAATAGTGCAAGAACTCTAAAAATAATAAGTGCACTTTAATTACCCGGATGATGCACTCATTCAGCTGCTAAAATGAAGTGTGTAATGATGGACACTTCACGCACTCAACGACCGCAGGTTTGCTTACGTAGCGGAAGGGGCGGAGCTATCGGGCGCACATCTTTATTTATTTTGGATGATGAAAGCAAAATTCTCCTACAAGAGTGATTATAGCGCCTCCCGATGGTGAATGCGGCAATACTAACGGCAGGTATTATTTGATAATTCAGTCGTTTATTTCACTGATTTCGCGACCGTCAAACGTCATTAGGAAAACGGCTTGAGTTTCCGCTTAGTAAAAAAACATGAGTGTGCCATTTAGGACGACACTACATACATGTACTATACTGTTGAGTGTGTAAGTGCATAAGTACATAGTGCATGAGTGCATAGTGTATAGTGTGCCATTTGGGACGCAGCTTGAGTTTGGGCATCTCTGACTTGAACCCATGAATAAAGCAGATGCACAATAAAATTGCATCTGTGATCATAGACAGACATTAACAGTGTTGGGGGTAATGCATTACAAGTAACGTGAATCACGTAATAACATTACTTTTTTTAAGTAACGAGTTAAGTCAATGAGAGAATGTGATCTTCACGGAAACAGACAGAAGCCAAGATGGCAGGCCAGAGCAATACTTACCATAAAAATAACCAAGTAATACAACTAGTACTTTTTGAGGAGTGACTCAATATTGTAATGCATTACTTTCTAAAGCAGGGATCACCAAACTTGTTCCTGGAGGGCCGGTGTCCTGCGGATTTCAGCTCCAACCCTAATCAAACACACCTGAATGAGCTAATCAAGGTCTTACTAGGTATACTTGAAACACCCAGGCAGGTGTGTTAAGGCAAGTTGGAGCTAAACCCTGCAGGAAAACCGGCCCTCCAGGATTGAGATTGGTGACCCCTGTTCTAAAGTAACTTTCCCCAACATTGGTCATTATTATCAGACCGGTCTGTCCTTTGAATTATCACGTGCAATAAAGCCTCAAACAAAACAAGAACTTTTCTTACCTGAAAGAAACTCAAGATTAAAACTCCAACTCCAATTCCAATGTAGTAAAGTGCAAAATTGGTCATTTCAGCCTCGATATCTACACTGTGGAGACAGAGCAGAAATATGTACAGACATAGTGACTTTATGTGTCATATTTAGAGGAAACATTTGCAAAAATTGAAATAAGTATATATTCAATGTTTTAATACATCCTTCTGCTCTTTTCTAAAACCCATTCAGTAACTTCTGGAAACAATTTAAATCAAACAAACAAACAAACAAACAAACAAACAAACAAATAAATAAATAAATTAATAAATTAATTAATTAATAATTTATTAATCTGGGGTCGCCACAGCAGAATGGACCGCCAACTTATCCAGCACGTTTTACGCAGTGGATGCCCTTTCAGTTGCAACCCATCACTGGGAAACATCCATACATGCTTATATTTATAAATTATATTTGATAATTATATAAATACTATTTATATTATATAAATATTAATACACAAACACATATGTGTGTGTATTAATATTTCTATAATATATATAGAATTTATATAATTATCAAATATAATTATTAAATATAATTTAATGCGAAATAAACATAAATAAAATAAATAGACATACTATATATGAATACTGAACATAAAAATATTACATTTATAAAAAATTCCTTTAGGAAAATTACTATGAATCTCAAAATATAATAATACATATAAATAAAATACACATATACATTTATTAGGTACACCTGTCCAACTGCTCATTAACGCAAATTACTAATCAGCCAATCACATGGCAGCAACTGAGCTCATTTAGGCATGTTGACATGATCAAGACGATCTGCTGCAGTTCAAACAGAGCAACAGAATGGGGAAGAAAGGTAATTTATGGGACTTTTTAAAATTGGCATGGTTGTTGGTGCCTGACGGGCTGGTCTGCGTATTTCAGAAACTGCTGATTTACTGAGATTTTCATGCGCAACCATCTCTAGGGTTTACAGAAAATGGCCCGAAAAAAATATATATATTCAGTGAGCGGCAGTTCTGTGGACGCAAATGCCTTGTTGATGCCGGAGGTCACAGGAAAATGGCCAGACTGGTTCCAGCTGATAGAAATAAAACAGTAACTCAAATAACCACTTGTTACAACCGTGATATGCAAAAGAGCATCTCTGAACACACAACATGTCCAACCTTGAGGCAGATGGGCTACAGCAGCAGAAGACCACACCGGGTGCCACTCCTGTTAACTAAGAACAGGAAACTGAGGCTACAATTCACACAGCCTCACCAAAATTGGACAATCGAAGATAGGGAATCGTTGCCTTGTATGTTAAGTCTCGATTTCTGCTGTGACATTCTTAAGGTAGGGTTAGAATTTGGCGTCAACAACATGAAAGCATGGATCCATCCTGCCTTGTATTAACAGTTCAGGCTGCTGATGGCAGTGTAATGGTGTGAGGGATTTTTTTCTTGGGCTTCTTAGTACCAATTGAGCATCGTGTCAATGTCACGGCCTACCTGAGTATTGCTGCTGACCATGTCCATCCCTTTATGACCACAGTGTAACCATCTTCTGATGGCTACTTCCAGCAGGATAACACACCATGTCATAAAGCGCAAATGATTTCAGACCGGTGTCTTGAACATGACAATGCGTTCACAGTACTCAAATGGCCTCCACAGTCGCCAGACTTAATCCAATAGAGCACCTTTGGGATGTGGTGGAACGGGAGATTTGCATCATGGATGTGCAGCTGACAGATCAGCAGCAACTGTATGATGCTGTCATGTCAATATGGACCAATATGGAGGAATGTTTCCAGTACCTTGTTGAATCTATGCAACGAAGGATTGAGGCAGTTGTGAAGCCAAAAAGGGGTCCAACCCGGTACTAGTAAGGTGTACCTAATAAAGTGGCCATTGAGTGTATATTTAAAATGTAAAATAAATCTAATGAAATATCTGAAAATATCAATACATTTAAATAACCTATAGATTGGGGTGGACACTTTTGTAGACGGGTTTGTAGTTCTTTACTCACCCACAGTATATGGTGGTGTTGTCAGGCCGTTGGACTGCAGAACCGTTCATCCAGCTGATGGTGTTGTTGATGCAGGTTTTGTTGGGGTCTGTGAGCTCCAGAATTTCCACCTCATACTCCACGAATGTGTTGGTCATCATGCCGTACACCAGCAACATGAGAGGGGTTGCAGCACCGTGAACCAGAGAGCAAAAGCTGCCCACAACCATCATCAAGACTTCCCTCCATGTGGAGAAGCGGAACTGGACATTACAGGGGAAAAAAAAGTATTAGATTTTATTTTTTTCGCTCTTTCGTTCACTATTTTTTCCTTCGGCTTAGTTCTGATTTATATATATATATTTTTTAAACATTAAAACTGTTAGGGTTGTTGAACATTGGAAGTTCTAAAGCAGCTGTTTTCTTGAAAAAGGCGTGATAGTGTCATTAGAACCTGAATTGGAAATGACCTTATTTTAATATAGTCAGTCTGAGGTGGGCCGGTGTAAGGCTTAACCTCCAGGGCTGAAAAGGAGTCCCACTCCAGCCTTGGCATTCACTTCTTACTTCTATTTTTATTAAATATATTTATTATCTGTTTTATATCCTGTCTTTGTCATTATGTTGCACTGTAGAAGCTCTGTCACCAAAACAAATTCCTCGAATGTATGAACATACCTGGCAATAAAGCATATGTCTTACGAGTGGATACCCATCACTGGGAAACACCCATACAGTCTTGCATTCACATACATACACTACGGCCAATTTAGTTTATCCAATTCAACTATACTGCATGTCTATGGACTGTGAGGGAAACCGGAGCATCCGGAGAAACCCACACCAACACAGGGAGAACATGCAAACTCCACTCAGAAACGCCAACAGGCCTAGCCAGGACTCGAACCAGTGACCTTCTTGCTGCCCAACTTCAGTTGTTGAAAACATCCACTTATTAATCTAATATTTTGATCCAGGTAATGAAAAAACGTTGTAGAGTACTACTGAGATGCTTACCAGCTGAAAGAATCCGACAGTCGGTGCTTTTTCTTTTTTTTTGACTTCACCATTCCTTCAAACACAGAAATATTTTAGAAACTGTAGCTGTAGTGAAACCTAAATCAGATTATTATTGATATTTTGGTCAAGCTAAAATAGATTTTTACAAATTTACTGTTATATTAGTGCTGTCAAATGATTAATCACAATTAATCAAATTCAAATTTAAAGCTTGTATTTACTATATATATATATATATATATATATATATATATATATATATATATATATATATATATATATATATATATATATATATATATACACACACACACACACACAGTTCTGTCTGGTTTTTGAATCTGATTGGTTGATAGCCGAGATATATTCTGCAATAACAGCACTCATACATCCTCTTCACCCTTTTGTTTCACTCCACCCACAGAAAGTGGCAGCAGATCAATATACTTACTACAGTTTGACAAATATTGCAGCTGTTGGACAACATAATGTACTTTTGAGGCTTTTTTAGTCGAGACTGTAGTTGTTTAGATTAAAACTATGCAGTTTATTTATGAGGATAGTGATATTTTTAAATATTTATAATTTCCAAGAGACAGTGCATCGGCGGCCATCAGCCTGTCATTGAGCAGAGCAAAGAAATTGATGGTTGACCGCCACAAGATGGCAACAGAGACTACATAATAAGTCCTTGGGGGAGAAAAATGAACATTTTCTTATTGTATTTCAAACTACAGCTGATTAAATCATTATAAAACAGGTATCAAAAACCTGTACAATATATAACAGGTATAAAAAAGGAGATCAAGCTTTCTCTGTTGTAGGTCCTAAAACATGGATTGGCCTACCTATGTCCATTAGAACAATTTTCAATGAATCTTTGTTCAGAGGAAAACTTAAATTACACCTTCTAGAAAAAAGCTTTTACATTTGGAGAAAATTAATCTTATTGTACCTATCTGGTGTCTTGTTATTTATTGTTGATGCTGTGTGTTATGTTGGATGTGTTCTATGTTGTTTTATCTGTTGCTGTCTATTTTTGATCATTTGCTTTTAGGTTTGTACAGCACCATGGCCAACAACTGTTGTTTTATTGCGCTTTATAAATAAATAAACTAACTAACTAACTAACTAACTAACTAACTAACTAACTAACTAACTAACTAACTAACTAACTAACTAACTAGGTAAGTGATATTCTCAGTCGATCTCTCTATTTTGTATGTTGTAGTGCTGTATTTATACTATAGAAATCTGGTAGTGTTTGCTTTGCTTTGTTTTTTTTTAGGTTAATAATTGTGATCTCCTGATTACAACAGAGAAATACAGGGAAATCTCTGTAGACTGTTGGCATTTCATGCTGTTCAGCCTTATAATCTTAAAATGTGAAATCACCTGTTTTGGCATGACTTAAGACATTACACTAGAGCAGCATTCAAATACGAATCATTCAAAGTGAATGGCGAAAGAAAGTAGTCCCTAATACAAAAGGATTTTTGAGACTCTCAGTGTTTGATTTTCTTTTTTATACACACGATTATGTCGTCAAACTGTTGTATAAACGCAATATCACATGAGTAGCAGTGCAATATGGCTGTATATCAGCACTGGTGGGACACTAACTGTGCGTTCACACTGAAAGCGATGAAAACGTCCAAGGTCGCTCTGGCCGCCCTGGCGACAACGCTGTCTGCCTTCAGCTCCGGCGGCGAGAGTGTCAGAATTCGCTACATTGATCTCGTATTTGAAGGAGCCGTTGCAGCATATCATATCAGTTACATTCCCGCATAAAACATGTTTTCTATCGTGAAGATGTTGCGCATTTCTTATCAAATTCATTTAACAATGGAAGATCAAGTTGCGTGTAGTGTGGCTTTGCTCCACTAAATTATCCAATGTGTCCTTAAGTCTGAAATATCCTAAAGCAGCAATACTGTTTTGTTCTGTTGCATGAGATTTCCGCTTAGATAAATATATATAACATTAATGCACATCAGTAACGCACCAGAAACTTATTTAATGCATGTTCCTGTAATAAAACATTGGAAATAATTGGAAATCCAGCGACCGCAATCATCAAACCCTTGGAAACAACTGTGGTCAGAACCAAAGTTCACAGGTCTGTGATCTCTTTACTCCTCTCAAGCGGTGGGCTTCTTCATTCTGATTGTGCTGCCGCACCGCGTCAAAGCTCATTACCATAAAGTTGACTTGATTTCAACTCACCTCGACGCCCACACCGGCGAAGACGCGCCATGCTGCTCCTCGCCGCCGACTCCTATTGAAAGTAAATGACTTCCGGCTACTTTGACGCTTTCGCCGTTTTTGGTGTGAACGTACGATAAGGCACTCGACCTATGCCATCGAGAAAATGCACACCTCCCACCAGTGCCAATATACAGCCATTTTGCAGCGCTACTCATGTGATATTGCTCATATATAGAGATAATATTATAAATTAAATATTTATGTCAAATTCAAATAATTTACAACTATAGATGTAAATATTTTGTTTTTGTATTTTCTACTTTTTTGTATTTTATATTAATTTTATTTAATAATAAAACAATAAATATTTACACACAGTGATTACACCCATTATGTAAATACAAACCTTCATTTTGGATGCTATTAATTGCAATCATCTGACAATAGCTTGGTTTCCATCCAAAAACGCAAATGAACTTTATGCGCAAACTGGATTGTCGCATAAAAGACGTGCGAATACAGCAGTGTTTCCATCCAACGAGCCAAAGAGAACAAAAATCGTCACTTCCTCATTAACTGGTGCCAAATATCAACCGTAAAAACTGAATTTGCAGCGGTAGGAGATGCTGCGTCAATCTTTTCTTTATTTATTAAATGACTTGTGAAACGTAGCTAATGATCATTTGACATGATCCTCTAATCATTTGACAGCACTAAATTATATAAACAATTATTAATAGCATGAATTAATTTATGACAAATATTTCAATGAATCACTGAAATGCATTCTGAATCTGAACAATAACTTTCTTCCAGTAAATCAAACATTTAATATCTGCACAAATAATAAAAATATATATATAATGCTCTTTTTGAAAGCTCTTTTAGTAGTTTATTTGTCATAATATGCATATATATAATAAAGATTAATAATAACAAAATCAGTAAACAAAAGTACTTACTTTAGGTCAGCATCTGAAATGTGAAAAAGGTGTGACAGAATATTAATTTCACTCAGTTCACTTAGTTTTTAATTACATACCTCAATTGTGAGCATTTATAAAGCATCTTTAGTGCAATCAAAATGTATAATATTAATACCTTCAGCGTTGTATATGACTTCGCTGTCCTCTGGAGAGTTTCCACTTTTATTCTTCATCATTCTTCTCTGTTAGTTTGCATCTGAAATGTGATTTTCGGCAAGAAATGATTGCCCTTTTAGTGAAAAACTTTAATCTGATCTGTAATACATTATACACAAGTAAGCAATTCTGAAATGTTTTTTTTTATTATTTTACTTATTCACTCCATCTGTGTGTTGAAGCAACCTTTCCCCTGCTTTATTATTCTGCCACTTCATTCATATTCCTTCGGCTTAGTCCCTTATTTATCAGCGGTAACCACAGCGGAATGAACCATTAACTAATCGGGCATATGTATTTTATGCTGTTGATGCCTTTCCAGCTGCAACTCAGTACTGGGAAACACTTATACACTCTCTCATTCACACACATACACTGAAGCCAATTCACCTAAAGTGCATGTCTTTGGACAGTGGAGGAGCCAACATGGGGAGAACATGCAAACACACAGAAATGCCAACTGACCCAGCCAAGACTCGAACCAGACACGTTCTTGCTGTGAGGAGACAGTGCCAACCGCTGAGCCACCGTGCTGCCTTATTCTGTTTACTGAATATTCAAAAACATTTTTAAATAATTACAGGGTTCTCCCTTTTTCGAAGTTACTTTAAGCCTTTTCCAGGTACATGTTTAAACATTTCCAGAACTTTGCAAGTGTGGCAAATTACATATTTACATACAGTAGTTCATCACACTTCAATAAGTCATCTTTCATCTGCAATTTACAGTTGAAGTCAGAATTATTCGCCCCCCCTATTTATTTTTCCCCAATTTCTGTTTAACGGAGAGCAGATTTTATCAACACATTTCTAATTATAATTATTTTAATAACTCATGTCTAATAACTGATTTATTTTATCTTTACCATGATGACAGTAAATAATATTTGACTAGATATTTTTTAAGACACTTCTATACAGCTTGAAGTGACATTTAAAGGCTTAACTAGGCTAATTAGGTTAACTAGGCAGGTTAGGGTAATTAGGCAAGTTATTGTATAACAATGTTTGTTCTGTGGACTATCGAAAAAAATATAGCTTAAAGTGGCTAACAATACTGTCCTTAAAATGGTGTTTAAATTAAAAACTGCATTTATTCTAGCCAAAATAAAACAAGACTTTCTTCAGAAAAAAATAGCATCAGACACACTGTGAAAATGTCCTTGCTCTGTTAAACAGCATTTGTCAAATGTTTAAAAATGATAATGAGAAATATTTCCTTGGAAAATGTCTGGAATTCAAATTGCCAAATTGAATTGAGATCCTTTGTTACTTGCTGTTTCGTTGTAAAGGACTGTAAACTTTACATGCAACTTTAAAGATAAATGGTTACATTAACATTGTCTATGTAAAGTTTACTTTTAACAACTGTTTTTTAAATGTATTTGGATATATTTAATATGTTTAATTTATTAAGGTTAAAACAGAATAATAATCAAAAATATTTCAGTAACAGCTCATTTTCATATGTGATTCATCAAATTCATCACATTTAATTCATTGTTATTTGTTATTAATTCATTGTCCTTTTTATAATCTTTTCATTGAACTGTAACAAAAATGCAACAACATAATACAACACAACTGTATTTACATGTTTTAATTTAAAAAGAAAAACAAACAAACAAGAAAAATTTGTGATATTAAAAAGAATAAATAGATTTCAATTAGAAATAGAAACGTTTAGGGTCAGTTTTTTCTATATTTTTGCATGTTTTTAAAGAAAATTTTTCTGTTCATCAGAGCGGCATTTATTAAATGTAAAAACAATGTTAAACTGTTTATTATTGAACATTGTTTTATATTTATTAACCTTTTTTTAAATAATATTTATTAACCTTTTTAATAACTGCTTTCTATTTTTATGTAGATTTTAAATAAAATTATTACTCCAGACATTATTACTTTTACCATTAATAATAATAATAATAATAATAATAATAATAATAATAATAATAATAATAATAATAAATATTAGAGTGATTTTTGAAGGATCATGTGACTCTGAAGACTGGAGTAATGAAGCTGAAAATTCATCATTAAAATCACTGGAATGAATGATTAAATTAAATCATTAACTGGTCACACTTTACAATACGGTTCATTAGTTAATGTTAAATAATGCATTTACTAACATGAACAAACAATGAACAATACATTTACTACTGTATTTGTTTATGTTAGTTAACGTTAGTTAATGAAAATACAGTAGTACATTGTGAGTTCATGTTAACTCACGGTGCATTAACTAATGTTAACAAGCATGATTTTAGATGGTAATAATGCATTAGTAAATGTTCAATTATGATTAATAAATGCTGTACATGTGTTGTTCATGATTAGTTCATGTTAGTAAATGCATTAACTAATGAACCTTATTGTAAAGTGTTACCAGTTAATGATTTAATTTAATCATTCATTCCAGTGATTTTAATGATGAATTTTCAGCTTCATTACTCCAGTCTTCAGAGTCACATGATCCTTCAAAAATCACTCTAATATTTATTATTATTATTATTATTATTAATGGTTATTAACTACTATTGAACAGTTATCTTATAGTGCAAAAACATTTCACAATGTGTAGTGTATTTTTGATTAAATAAATGCAGCCTTGTTAAGCAGGAGAAGCTTATTTTAAAATCCGTCTGACCCCAAACCTTTGACCTGTTGTGTGTATACATGGTTTAGTATAAATCTCAAGTTTTTTTTTTTTTTTTTCACTTTTGCCATTTAAACTAAATGATAATTAGAAATATTTCTTGGTAAATGTCTGAAATTCTAATTTACAAATTTAATGTGGATCCTCTGTTACTTGCTGTTTTGTTGTAAATGACTGTAAACTTTACATGCAACTTTGAAGTAGATAAATGGTTACATTAAAATTGTCTATGTAAAGTTTACTTTCAATAACTGTTTTTAAATGTATCTGGATATACTTTATATGTTTAATTAATTTTATTGACGTTAAAACGAAATGATAGTCAGAAATATTTCAATAACAGCTAGTTAAAAAGCTTATTTTTAATATTGAAAAAAAATCTCAATTAATTCATTGTTATTTGTCATTAATTCATCCTTTTTATAATCTTTTCATTGAAATGTAACAAAAATATCACAACGTAATAAAACACCGCTGTATTTACATGTTTTCATTTGAAAAGAAAAACAAACAAACTAATAAAATGGTGATAATAATTATGAAGAAAGAGATTTGTTTTGGAGCTACTCAAAACTTAATCTCTACCCTAGAGCTTTTTTTTTTGTATCTAACTCTATTACTTTTTTCAGAAATTGTTCACATTTATATGTGAACTGTACGCAAAAAAAAATCCAGACTTCATGTTTTAAAAATAAAAGCTTTATAAAACACTGCTCATGATCCCAATTTACAATCACACCATTTAAATGTAACCACTTTT
The DNA here is from genome assembly GCF_052040795.2 of Danio rerio. Classification (NCBI taxonomy): domain Eukaryota; kingdom Metazoa; phylum Chordata; class Actinopteri; order Cypriniformes; family Danionidae; genus Danio; species Danio rerio. The sequence goes on along the minus strand of NC_141029.1, from coordinate 50,740,088 downwards.
ATAATCTATAAATCTACATGACATAAAAGAAACACTAAGAATATATTTCAGTCAAGGAAAGTAGATACCTGTGGAGATGATCTGCTCTGGCTGGCGTGGGTCTCCGGTATCAGTCAGTTCTTCCGCAACTCCAGCATTATATATCTTCCCCTTTATTAGACTGATAACACTTTACCTGATTTCAGCCTGACAGGTCAAGGTGTGCTCAGGCTGTCCTTCACAATAAACACAGCATTCAGAGGAGTCTGAGGACACTGTAGGTGAACAGGGGGAAAGAAATATATAACAACGATAGTTAATCATCATATTTATCCAGTGGACATTGTTTTCAATTTTACATTGTCCTGTTTTTTGGGCAGTATGTAGTTGTATGTTGTTATATTTTGCACTGTCAGTATGTTGTTTTTGCACTGTCTGTATTTTATAGCACACGTGCTGCTGATGATGTGACAATAAAAGTGATTTGATTTGACTGATTATGTTAAGAATTGCAAGCCATTTTTTTTGTATTGTAAGCTTTGGAAACATATTTTTTAATAAGTAAATGAGGGAGTATTTAAATAAATATGAGCTAATTTGCATTTAACGTTCCAGCACTGAATCAAATCAGGTTCAACGGTGTTTATCTTTTTTAAAGGGGGACATATTTATATACACTATAACACTATGTGTTCAATAATATATATGTGTATCAAAGTCAAACTGAAAACATTCTAACAAAAATATAAGTATAGAATATAATGTAAAAATATAATATATAATAAATAAAAGTTCATAGCCCAAAATGGTAAAGCATTTTAATAAATATGCTAGGAGAAAATATTTTTAATAAAGAGGAGACATCAAAAGAATAACAAAAATGTAATGTTATTCATTAATTTATTTTCTTTTCGGCCTAGTCCCTTAATTAATCTGGGGTCGCCACAGCGGAATGAACCGCCAACTTATCCAACATATGTTTTACGAAGTAGATGCGTATAGCGCATGTTTTTGGACTTGTGGGGGAAACTAGTGTACCCAGAGGAAAACCACGCACTCAAAAAAATCAACTAGGCATGTATTGGATTTACAAAATAAAAAATTGCCAGATTGAAAAGAACAAATCAAGTTTACGTATGTTAAATGATTAATTCATGTTATTTGAAACTGAATCAAGAAATAATCAAATGAATTTGATCAGAACATGTTGATTCAATGAGACTGAGACGCTTCAAATCGTCAACTCTCACTCTGGAGAGTCACTTCGCGGATATCAGTAGGTGGCGGTAGTGCGTTTGGATGTCACCATACAAAAACAACAAGAAGAAATATCAACGCATGTTTTCAGCACAAATGTGAATGTTTTGATTTTGCTAATTCATATTTGTTAAATATTTAATACTAAAATATTGTCACGCAATGTTACTGTATTTGTTGGTTTGTTTTTATTAGGCCAAGGTTTGCCTTACATATTCCCAATAAGATTAGTGTCCTAAAGCATAGTTTGGGAATTGGTTTTCCCAAGAGCTTGAATGTTATGCATGTTATGTTGTTGGCTATATGTTTCCTATACATTTTATACTTTTACATTTTGAATAGGAGTACCAAAGTGAAGAAAGCTGTTTAAACTCAATTGGTAAAAAAAAAAATGATGTTAACGTCCTACAGGTATTGCTTGGGGATCAGTTTTCTTAAGAGCCAAGGTTATTTTGTTGGCTAAATGTTTCTTATACATTTTATATAACATATTACAATTTTGGATACTATATAACATTTTGTATCAGAATATTAAAGAAGAAATTTGTTTAAATGTGACTGGTGCCTGCTAAAGGCTAAGAAATATATATATATATATATATATATATATATATAAAACATGTTTTCTGTCCTTTTTGTGTTGAATTACTTAATTTTAAATCTTGCTTCATAGTATTGTCATTTAAAAAATGCCATTTAAACAACAATATTGAACAAGAAATTTACTAGCTGATTTAACAAGAGATAAATTAGTTAAAGTAAAGCTTTAGTGTTACATTGAGTAAATTAGAATAATTTTAATTAGAATAAAACAATACAAACATTTTGAGTCAATTAGTTGCAAAGAAGTTAGACTGACATATTGAAGCCATGTTTTATCTACAAATGTGCTTTGTGTTCATACAACATGTTCAAAGCAGTTCAGGTTTACTTGATTGGATTAGATGCATAAAGGGTGCCACGATTAAATCATGTTCATTCAACAATTTTTTTTTTGAGTGCACGAACACAGGGAGAACATGCAAACTCCACACAGAAATGCCAACTGACCCAGCCGAGGCTCGAACTAACTACCTTCTTGCTGTGAGGCAACAGCGCTATCCAATATAGTGTTACAATAAATATAAAGGCATTACAAATATTAAGTAATTTCATTAGTGAATTCAACCTCATTTGAATTTAAATATATTTTCTTTCTATCCCTAAATATGGCCACACTTTTAATTTAAAGGGCACCTATTTTACCCCTTTTTCAATATTTAAGTCTTTAGTGTCTCCAGAATGTGTCCCATCAGAAACACCCATCATATTATTTATTATACCTTAAAGAATGTTGGGATTTTTTGCTCTGAACACTATGGGCCCTATCATACACCCGGCGCAATGTGGGTGTTGTTTTGAGGCGTTGCGCTACGCTGTTTAAATAGCAAATGCATTAGCACTCATATGTGCACCCATAGGCGTTCTGGTCTAAAAAGAAAGACGTTCTGAGGCGGACCGCTGGCGCGTGGCTATTTTGAGAAAATATAATAGATTTTTCATTAGACCAAAACAAACCCGGTCTAAACTCTGACGTAGAGTTGCGCCTCGCTTACACACTGCTTAATACACAAAAGAGAGCAATAGGCAAATATCTTTACATATGAAAAAAATTTAATATTAAGGATATATATAGGATATAATAAGAATAGATATAGGATATAAATATAAAGGATTAAAATATTACAAAACATTATTTTCTAGCCTACATAAATATAAAAAATCACTGCTTTTATGTCTTCTTCATCTGGGGAGGCTTTTTCAGTTCATTCATAACAATTTGCTTTTGTATAATGTTATTATTATTAGCAGTATTGTTTATTATATCCATGTTTATATTTGTTTTATTAAAAACAAGCTTAGATTTGCCCACCTGTCAGGTTTTAGACCATATGGGGCACAGCATGTGTTTTAGGATATAACTCAGGTTTTTGAGCACACTTCGTTAATATTGTTCATTAATTCGTTTGCTGGAAATTAGAACTGAATTTAAAAATAGTTTTGAAACGAATATTTGCGCTTAACAATTTGTCATTTATAAGGCATTTATAAAGCATAAATAGTCCTCACTTTAGATTAGGTCACAAAACTAGATGAAGTGGAGTTAATAAAGCATTTAATAACATACATAGTAACCATTAATATATGTCTTAATAATAAGACATATAAACGTTAATTTCAATAGTTAATTAATCATTCACTAACTCATTCTGAATGATCCTAAAAACCCTCAACTACTCTTAAATACAAATGGTTTGTAAATAATGCAATACTTAATTTAGAAATGAAAAATAAATCATTAACAAAGTATGAAAGTACAATTATTAAGCACATTTGAAATATGTTTGTAAGTCAAGAATAGAGCATTTGTAGCTGCCGTTATAAACTGTTACTAATGTTTATTAATGTAGAGTTAATGCTTAACAGATAATGAATTCACTATTTGCTAATGCTTATTTGATGATTTATAGTGTGTAGTTAAAACACTGTTAAAATTTTAAGTTTATGACAAAAAATACCCTCTTTTAAATGTCTTTAAAATGAAATAACTTAACATTAACATAGGAGGATAAATGCTCATTTTCGATTGAAATTTCAGACGGCACTTAGAGGTTTTTGCATCTGAACATTTCAAATGTAAAAAGTGCATTCGGTATGTTTTCTTTACATTTGATGAAAAGAATAATAATTATGAAAAGCCAAACATCTGTAAACTGACAGTTGTGCTTCACCTGAACAGAGTGAATGAGTACCTCGTATTATCAGTCACTGATTAAATCACACCGAGTTCATGGATGATTATTAACGTCATCTCATAGACGACATCAGTTATAAATTGAGTTGAATGACCGCTGGGTGTTTGCTTGTTCCTAATATGTAAAAAGTTAAGAATTAAGTCAAAAATCTGGGTAACACTTTATTGTGATGGTCCATTTGAGTATTAGTAGACTGTCTGCTTACTATCTGTTGATACTGCTCCTTCAACAGACATTTAACTGACTACAAGAAACTTTGAAAGTACATGTCAACTTACACTAACCCTAACCCTAACCTAACAGTCTACTTATAATCTAATGAGAATTAGTTGGATGCAATGTAACTTAAATTCACCAAACGAACCATCAAAATAAAGTGAACAAAAAAGAGATATACTTTTTAATGGTAAAAGGTTGTAGAAATCACTTTCATTAGTCCCTCTACCTCTTATTCAATCATCTATATTACTTGTTTCTTTCTGTGCATGTAATTGTAATTGTTCAATGTACGATGATTATGTAAGATTCCATTCTATCAGCCCAACTACAGAATCCGATCAATGGTCAAAGGTTAAATAAGCCTTTTAAGTGCTTCTGAAAATAATCGGGTTATTTTTCAAGATTTATAAATATTTGTTTTCAACTATAGATTCAATCTGACTTCAAATTTATGTGACGGTCAAATTTAGTTTGTATTTCTAATTAGGAACGGGTCACATTTGTGGTTCATAAATCATTTTAGTGTTTTGAATTATATCTGATTCCATACTCTTCAGTTATACGTCCATTAGGGATCTAGTGCCGCAGAGTTTTCACACCCCAGAGTTTATGCGTCACAGACAGGATCTCAACATTCTAAAGTTAGTCAGAGGATGCAGGGTTAACTAATATCCAATTAGTCTGGTTGCCTCCTGCTCAGTCGAACTGAAAGTGTCATTTCCATACAACTAAATCAGCGAGAACCAGAAATCGAATAGTCTCCGAGCTGAAGTGCTGACTGCTCCAAACGGTCTTGTGCGATTCGTTTGGGTATCATGTAAACGGATCAAGGGTGCAC